>NW_026895293.1:0-152152 GCF_033153095.1 Gastrolobium bilobum | reverse complement strand
GGGTCTAATTAATGCACGGTTCATAACATAGCAAGCGGTGCTTACGGCATCCGCCCAAAAGTATTTTGGAAGATTGTTTTCATTTATCATTGTCCTTGCAAGTTCTTGCAAGACACGATTTTTCCTTTCTATAACTCCATTTTGTTGTGGAGTCCTAGGAGTGGAAAAATTGTGTTGAATTCCATTTTCATCACAAAAGATTTCAAAGTCTTGATTTTGAAATTCTCCCCCATGATCACTTCTAATAGAAACGATGTTCAAAGATTTATCATTTTGAATAAACTTGGCTAGTTTTCTAAATGCTTGAAAAGCTTCGCTTTTATGAGTAAGAAATAATGTCCATGTAAAGCGGGAAAAGTCATCCACAATGACGAATGCATAGTAATTGCCACCAAAGCTCATAGTTTGTGTGGGCCCAAAAAGATCCATGTGTAAAAGTTGTAAAGGCCTAATGGTTGAGACAATATCTTTGGATTTGAAAGAAGCCTTTACTTGCTTTCCCATTACACATGCATCACATAACTTGTCATTTTGAAATTTAAGCTTTGGAAGACCAATTACTAAGTCTTTAGAAATCAACTTATTTAAGTGACTCATGCCAATGTGTGCAATTCTTTTGTGCCACAACCATGAATCATTTTCTTTACTAACCAAGCAACTATCGTCATTTGAAGGCATACCATCTAAATCAATCATATAGATATTATCCACTCTATAGCCTTTAAACTTAACTTGCCCATCATTTAAATTTTCAATTTTGCAACATTTAGAATCAAAAACAATTTTAAAGTCTTTGTCACATAATTGACTAATACTAAGCAAGTTATGTCTAAGACCATCAACAAGCAAAACTTTTTCTATACAAGTTGATGAGGAGTTACCAACTTTCCCAATGCCAAGGATCTTTCCTTTGTTATTGTCTCCATAAGATACATGTCCATGATCCTTCCTTGTAATTGAAAGAAATTTGGTAATGTCTCCCGTCATATGTCTTGAGCAACCACTATCCAATACCCATTTAGATGAAGAACTCTTTAAGCATACCTACAAAACAAATTTAACATTTAATCTTTGGTACCCAAATTTGTTTGGGTCCTTGTGTGTTAGTCATGGGTCTAGTTCCCTTAGGGACCCATACTTTCTTTTGACCACTAATTCCATTCTTTCTAATTTTACATGTTGATGCACTATGTCCTTTTCCACCGCAATGATAGCATTTAATGAAAGGACTACTAGTCATGTAAGATGGTGATATGAAGAAGTTCTTATAGGATTTTTCTTATATGTTAGTGTCGAATCCTAAGTCGGATTTGTTAAACATATATCTTTGTTTTCCAAGCAATACATTTAAGTTGTCTCTACCACATGTAAACTTGCTTAGCACATTGTTTAAGTCATCAATTTCACTAGTTAGCTTTTCACATGCAGTACATAATGATGATGATGCATTATCATTTAATGATAAACATTTAATGCAATTTGTACTAGCATCAATCAATTTAAGTGTTTCATTTTCATCCTTTAACTCTTTTGCTTCTTTGTTTGAACATGCAATTTGTTTTTCTAAGGAGACAATGGTCTTTCTCATTTCTCTAAGAGATTTAACATGCTCTAAAGATTCACTATGTAATTCATCAAATAGATTTTGCAATTCATCATATGAAGGAGATATAGAAGAGCAAGTGGAGTTTACCTCGGATTCCGACTCATTGCCATTTTCAATTGTCATGAAGCACATATGTTGCATTCCTTTGCTTACATCATTTGAGGCTTTAGAATCTTGCAAGAAGTATACATTAGCTTCTTCACTGCTTGAATCATCGGATGAGCTTGAATCTTCATCCCAAGCCGCATACGCCTTCTTTTTATAATTTTTCCTATCTTTGAATTGATTCTTGTCACTCTTTTCTTTCTTTTGAAGCTTAGGGCAATCGGCTTTGAAGTGTCCGATTTTTCTACATTCATAACATGTGTGAGGAGGTTGAGAAGCTCCTTCATCCTTGAATCTTCTCTTTGGAGGTTATGGAGGTCTTCTTTGAAAGTTCTTCTTCTTGAAGAATTTTCCATACTTTTTTACAAAGAAACTCATTTCATCTTCATCTAATTCATCTTCGGATGGCTCCTTTTCCTTTTCCTCCTCCACTTGAGATTTGAAGCTAGTGGCTTGCAAAGCTAATCCTTTGCTTTTCTTCTTGGCTTGCTCCTTCAAAGTTAGTCTTGCTAATTCTAGCTCATGCTCTTGAAGCTTCCCAAAGAGTGTAGCAATGGACATACTCTTCAAATCTTTTGATTCACAAATAGTCGTCACCTTAGGTTGCCAATCCCTATTCAAGCTCCTCAAGACTTTAGTGACCATTTGAAAATTATTGTATGAAGCTCCTAAAGCATCCAAATGAGTAACAATATGGGTTAGCCTTTTTTGCATGCTATGAATAGTTTCACCATCATTCATTTCAAATAATTCAAGTTCTCTAGTTAATCCTAGAATTTTAGAGACTTTAACTTCACTAGTTCCTTCATGTGTTACTTCAAGCACATCCCACATTTCTTTTGCGGTTTTGCAAGAAGCTACACGAAAATATTCATCTCTACCTAAAGCATTGGTAATTAAGTTTCTAGCCTTAGCATTCCAATTTGCTTCTTTACTTTCTTCTTCCAAAAATTCCTTTAAAGTCTTTGGAACATCGTTGTTGCTTTCATCCTTTTTAGTGGGAGCCGTATATCCCTCATCAACAATGTTCCAAATTTTTAAATCAATTGACTCAAGAAAAATTTGCATTCTACTTTTCCAATAAGCATAATCGGTGCCATTAAAGAAAGGAGGTCTTGAAGTTGAAGTTCCCTCAAGAGGCATATCATTGTTTAAAGAGGCCATCTTTACTCTTGAAGCGGTTAAACTCTTTATACAAGAGTCCAAGCTCTGATACCACTTGTTGGACAAGTGGCCTCAAACTCAAGAGGGGGGGTGAATTGAGTTTTAAAAATATTTTCACAAAGTGCCTCACTTCCTTTCTTGAAATCGATTTTCTTAGAATAATATAATTTGACACAAGCAAAGTTTAGAGAATAGAAATTAACACAAGCAAATGGTATGTAAAAAGAAGAGATAAAAGGTTCAAGTGATCAAATAATGCTAATATAAAGAGATGAAGAGTTGGAGAGATTGCAAACACTATATATCCTGGTTCGGTCACCACCACCGTGACCTACGTCCAGATTGAAATCGCCCGTTCAACTTTCCACTAAATTATCAAGCTTCAAGGGTGCTTGACAAACTACTACAACCTTCAAGAATATCGATTCTTGAAACCTTTACACTTCCACTCACTTACTTAGGTTATAAGCAACCTCTTTCACTAGGTTCTCACTACCCTTAACACAAATGAACAGATTGAGAGTATTTAGAAAGGGATATGTACTCTTGAAGTACATATTATACAAGTTGAAGCTTATAGGTATTGATCAATGACACAAGATTAGAGCTCAAAGGTGATTTATGATCAAGATGATAGAAAGTAAGCAAATGATATGAAATAGAGCAAGAATAATGATTAGAAAAAGTGTCCCATCAATGTGAATAGTGATCACTATTTATAGAGGCCCCCCATGCCCTTTGAACACACATTTTCGTGAAACTAGCCGTTTATAGCCGTTATACTGCTTACTGAACAGTAAGTATTCGAATATTATTCGTGAGGTATTCGAATACTTCAACTGGTATTCGAATACTTTTCTCACGGTATTCGAATACTTTGTTCTCAACATAAGTATTCGAATACAGAAAATGGAGTATTCGAATACTTTCTTTAATTATGCAATTTTATGAGTTGTAAAGTATTCCTTTTAGTCTCTAATCACTTTCAATGTATTTCCTTGACTTGTACAAAATGTTTTGAAGTTATTAAACATGTCAAGGATATTTTTCATAACAATTAAGGCTTTCAAGTGATAGATGACATGGATATTGCATGCATAGAGTTAATTACCCTTTGAGCTCTTTTATGCATCATTAATCAATTACCTTTACATTTAGATCTAAGCTCTCAAGAGCATGAATCAATGTTGATCTTGTATGTTGACTGATTTGCTCTTGTTGACTTGTTTGAATTGCTTCCTTGGGCTTTTGATTGTTGCGAGTTGTATTATCCTTAACATTGCTTCTATGCTTGTTTGTTATCATCAAAACTCTTGTATGATTGAATTCTTCATATTAAGCGCAATGGTTTCACACTATTTATATCATACGGTTATTCAATGTAGATAGTTGTTCATTTGCAATTATATACAGGCAATGTTTTTAAAAGGACTAAGTAATCAACTTGGTAATTGATAATGACGTCATAATTGAAAAGAAAAAGTTATTCCGTATTTTTAATTAAGCATGGCTTAATACGATGACATGTTAACAAACCGGGTATACACGTGGTGATATATTTTATGGTATCAGTGCACTTTCAAGGGAAAAGCCTGTATGTATTGCAATAACATAGGATGTTTGTTGTCTTGTGTGTTTTCTCTATTGGGTTTTGATATGATGATGCATATTTGACCACACTGTGTGGGCATGATCAACTCATTCTTTGTGTAACTTGTGCAGAGTCATGGTATTACCGCGGAGAAACCGTGAGACGACTGAGGGTCAACCTGACCGGGTCCTGACTACATTGGCTGAGATGCAGGCGGCTAGACTAGCCGATCGGGAGGCCACTAGATTGGCCAACTTGGCGATGATGGACGTCGTTCGAGAGGCGAACCGGAAGGCCACAGAAGATGTACTTGAGGCGAACAGGCTGGCGAACATGACCTTGATGAGGGTCATATTGGAAGGGATACGGGCTGGCCGCAATGAGGGTCAGTTCCCACCGCCACCACCTCCACCGCCACCACCACCACCGCCTCCACCCAGACTTCAGGACGAGAGACTGAGTCACGTTGAGGGTGCCACTCCTCTTACTGGGATGATGGAACCCTACTTGGATCCTGTTGAGGATCGTGACGTGATTGACCACCGGCTTAATGCTTTCCGCAAGCATAAGCCACCTTCCTTTGATGAATCTTATGATCCTATTGCTGCTGCGAGATAGCTACAGGCGCTGGATATGATCTTCAGAGTCATGCAGTTCATCGACCCGCAGAAGTTGATGTTCGCCAGATATATGCTGGAGGGTGATGCACATGAGTGATGGATGAACGCCTCTCATGCTTTCGAGATGCAGGGTCATGTTATGACATGGCTATTCTTTGAGGACTGTTTCCTTGGGAGGTATTTCCTATATGATGCTCAGGAGAAGAAGCAGGGTGTAACAGGCCCAAACCCTGTAGCAGGATATTGTCCGCTTTGCCCCGCGCACAAGCACCGTCGAGCTCACGGTTTTACGTTTTGGGTTACCCCCAAAAGGCCTCCTACAAGGAAAGGTATACACACCCTTATATAAGGCATGCTTCGTTCCCCTCTCCAACCGATGTGGGACATTACATCCTCCCCCACTGGGAATACAGCGTCCCCGCTGTACACACCGGTCCAGGGCCAGGCTCTGATACCAAATGTAACAGCCCCAAACCCTGTAGTAGGATATTGTCCGCTTTTCCCCGCGCACAAGCACCGTCGAGATCACGGTTTTATGTTTTGGGTTACCCCCAAAAGGCCTCATACAAGGAAAGGTATCCACACCCTTATATAAGGCATGCTTCGTTCCCCTCTCCAACCGATATGGGACATTACACAGGGAGAGTTCGACAGATTGATGCAAGGCTCGTTGTCTGTTGATGAGTACTTGGCTAAGTTCAATGAACTGGTCAAGATTGCACATTTCAGGATCACTATGCCTACTCTGACGTTCTTGGCTGCTAAGTTCCGTAGGGGACTTAACGAGGAGATAGCCGATCGCAAATCTGGAGCTGCATCGAGAGATTTTGGGACACTGGTATAGCAGTGTCGGGACATTGAGGATGTCTGTATTGTGAGTAAGGCCAAGAGGGCCAAGATTGCTGATGTGAAGGGAACTGATAGTTCCACTTCCTGGAGAGACAGGAAGTTTTCTGGTAAAGGAAAGGGAAAGCAGTTGGCTGTTAGGCAGGCGCCTAGTCATTTCAAGAGGACTTCTTCGCAGCAAGGAGGTTTTGCTAGACCTCTTTCCACTCCTAGATGTGCGGGGTGCAGAAAGGAGTATGCAGGGCGTTGTGCTACCGGCCAGTTGATCTATTTTTACTGTGGCAAGAAGGGCCACTATTATAGGGATTGTTCGTCATCTACCGCAAGAACTGCAGCGGTTCAGCCAGTTCCACTTCAGATGGTTCCTCTACCACCTACAGCGGCACCTGCAGTGCCACCTGCCACGGCCCGTGTGTGCACTTTGGATCGGCAGCAGTCGGACCGAGCTCCGAACCTTGTCAGAGGTACCATTTCCATTAGTGGATCTGTTGTTAATGTCTTATTTGACTCCGGTGCTACGCATCTTTTATTGCAACCCCGATTGCTCTGGGGCTTGAGTTGCCCATTGCTGTGCTTTCTCCACCGTTGCGGGTGACTACCGCCACCGGAGAAAAGTGTGATACCTCCACTGTACATCGAGATGTCGTGTTTCAGTGGGATGGCCGTGATTTTTCGGTAGATCCGATTGGGTTGCCGATGGCTAACTTGGAAATCATTCTTGGCATGGATTGGTTGTCCAAGAATTGTGTGATGATTGACTGTTGTGCTAAGCGAGTGGTGATGTCTCCGTGTGATTCCACAGCCAGTTCCTCACCTTATATTTCAGTTCTGCAGGCTAGGAGAGCCTTGAGAGCAGGGGCATACGGTTATGTCATGTTGGGAGGTTTGGTGAGTGGGTCACAATAGGATATCGCTGGCATTCCTGTGGTAAAGGAATTCCGCGAGGCGTTTCCTGAGGAGATTCTTGAGTCTCCGCCACAGCGGGAGATAGAGTTCTCCATAGATTTGTAGTTTGATGTGGGGTCTATTTCTTTAGCTCCATATTGGATGTCACCACCAGAGTTGGCTGACCTGAAGAAGCACATTGAGGATCTTTCGGCGAAAGACTCATTTGACCGAGCGTGTCTCCATGGGGAGCACCGGTCATCTTTGTGAAAAAGGAAGATGGGACTATGCGATTGTGCACCGATTACAGGCAGCTGAACAAGGTGACAATCAAGAACGAGTATAGTCTTCCACGTATTGATGATCTGTTGGATCAACTTAAGGGAGCTTGTATGTACTCAAAGATTGATCTCCAGTCCAGATACCATCAGATTCGGGTTAAGCCGGAGGATGTCCCCAAGACCGCATTTCGTTCGAGATACGGTCACTATGAGTATTTGGTGATCCCGTTTGGACTCTCTAATGCACCCGCAGATTTTCCAGTCGAACCGGGATCAGTTTGTGATCGTCTTCATTGACGATATCTTGATATACTCCAAGACAGAGGAAGAACATGCAGAGCACTAAAGGATTGTGTTGCAAATGCTGAAGGAGAAAAAGATTTATGCTAAGCCTTCAAAATGTGAGTTCTGGCTCAAGTCTGTGAAGTTCCTTGGGCATGTGATTTCTGCAGAGGGAGTTGCAGTGGATCCGAACAAGATTGAGGTCGTGCTAGATTGGGAGAGGCCCAAGACGGTTACTGAAGTGAGGAGTTTTCTGGGTTTGGCAGGTTACTATCAGAGGTTCATCAAGGTATTCTCCATGTTGGTTCTACCATTGACTCGCCTTACCCGGAAGGAGACTCTATTTGTGTGGACTCACAAGTGTGAGGAATGCTTTCAGGAGTTGAAGGCGAGACTGACGACTGCACCTGTGTTGGTCCTTCCTGATCCTGCTGAGGAAGTTGAGCTGTACACCGACGCCTCCAGAAAGGGGCTAGGCTGTGTGTTGATGCAGTTGGGCAAAGTGATTGCCTATGTTTCGAGGCAGTTGAAGCCTCATGAGGAGAATTACCTGACTCATGATTTGGAGTTGGCTGCTATTGTGTTTGCTTTCAAGATTTGGAGGCATCATCTTTTTGGTATGAAGTTTACCGTGTTCAGTGATCACCAGAGTTTGAAGTATCTGTTTGATCAGAAAGAGCTGAACATGAGACAGAGGAGATGGATGGAGTATCTGAAGGACTACGACTTTGAGTTGAAGTACCATCCTAGCAAGGCCAATGTGGTAGCGGATGCTTTGAGTCAGAAATCTGTAAGTCTATCCAGTTTGACCATGGGTGACTATGATATTATTGAGCAGTTTCGAGATCTGACGGTGACCTCTTTGTTTGGGGGTGCACTTCTCGAAATGGAAATTGTTCAAGTTGAGAATGAGCTCATGGAAAAGATCAAAGAGGCGCAAGTGCAGAGAGTGCCTAGACTA
Organism: Gastrolobium bilobum; assembly: GCF_033153095.1. Taxonomy (NCBI): domain Eukaryota; kingdom Viridiplantae; phylum Streptophyta; class Magnoliopsida; order Fabales; family Fabaceae; genus Gastrolobium; species Gastrolobium bilobum. The sequence continues at coordinate 143,811 of NW_026895293.1, read as the reverse complement.
TGTGAAGGACCAAGACGGAGTGTCTTGGAATGAGGAAGGTTTGTTGACCTTCCAGAAGAGAATTGTGGTTCCTCGAGGTCCTTTGACTGAGGGGGTGATGACAGAGGCTCACAAGGGCCAGTTTACTGTCCACCCTGGTGCTACAAAGATGTACTAGGACTTGAAGAGGAACTACTGGTGGCCGGGCATGAAGAAGGACATAGCGGTCTATGTGTCCAAATGTTTGATTTTGCCAGAAGGTGAAGATTGAAAACCAAAAGCCGTCTGGTAAACTTCAACCTCTTGAGATTCTGGAATGGAAATAGGAGAGCATTTCCATGGACTTCGTGGTGGGTTTGCCGAAGACATAGGCTGGGTGTGACTCTATCTGGGTCATTGTGGACAGATTAACCACGTCTGCCCACTTTCTTTCGGTGAAGGTGAGCTTCACTACTGAGCAGTTGGCCAGACTTTATGTTCGTGAGATCGCGAGACTTCACGGGGTGCCCAAGAGTATCATCAGTGATAGGGACCAGAAGTTCACATCTCGATTCTGGGAGGCGCTGCAGGGAGCTTTAGGTACTCAGTTGAGGTTGAGTACAACCTATCACCCTCAGACTGACAGACAGACTGAGCGGACCATCCAGACATTGGAGGACATGTTGAGTGGGATAGGTACCCGCCATTGGTAGAGTTTTCGTACAACAACAGTTTTCATGCTAGCCTGGGCATGGCACCCTACGAGGCGTTGTATGGTAGGAGGTGTCAGACTCCTACCTGTTGGTCTGAGGTTGGAGACAAGGAGTTATTTGGCTTGGACTTTGTCCAAGATACCATCCAGCAGATCCAGATGATCAGAGAAAAGCTGAAGCAGACGCAGAATCGCCAGAAGAGTTACTACGATGTCAAGCATCGACCACTGGAGTTCAGTGAGGGTGAGCACGTGTTTGTGAGACTTTCACCTGTCACCGGTGTTGGTCGAGCCCACGGAGTGAGGAAGCTTAGCCCGAGATTCATAGGGCCATACCAGATCCTTGGTAGGGTAGGGCCTGTTGTCTACCGGCTTGCCTTGCCTCCGAACTTGGCCAACATCCACGACGTGTTTCACGTGTCTCAGCTGCGGAAGTACATTATGTAACAACCCGTATATATCCGGTTTGTTATCATATCATCGTATTAAGCTACGCTTAATTTAAAAATGCAGAATATCTTTTTCTTTTCAATTATGACGTCATTATCATTAGCCAAGTTGAATTACTTAATTCATTTCATGAAACATTGCCTGTATGTAAATTGCAAAAGACAGCTAACTGAAATACCTCAATATATAAATAGCATAAATGTGTCTCTAGTCACGGAACTACAACACGTAGACTGGATAACCCTACTAGTTTATACAACTCAAGCTAAAAGGTACTAACATCAAAGCGGCATGGACAAACCCCATGCTCGGAAAATAAGGCAGCACGCCCAACAAGAGTCTCAAATCAAATAACATAAGCATGACAGAAAACATAAACAACATCCAATATCTAGTCATGTCAGCTTACAACGTAAAATAGTCAACTAAGCTCCGGCCTCCTGCAGCTAAAGGCATCCCCCCCCCAAGTTACCTGAACCTGAAATAAGCGTCCCCAAACGTGGGTTGAGATCTCTAAACAAGAAATCTCAGTAAGACAAAGGGTCCTCAAGGATCTTCCACCCCAAGCTCACTTACATGTGCAATATAAGTTCCAAAAGCAGTTACACAATATAAGTTCCAAAATAGTGCAATGCAGCAGATAATCATGTCATATGTGTTATAAGAATTCTACTGATCAGAGAAGTACATGAATACGTCTATTATCCACACAGTACCAGCCCATACTGTACTCGCCCCCAGGACCACCCCATGGCTTCCTGGCTAGGCGAAACACCACATACATATCATAAACATTTTGCACTTAACAGCTCCATAGCATTTCAATAAAACAGTACATGAAAACACATCATGCATATAACCATCCCCCTATGGGACATGGTGGAACAAACAATGGCTAAGCCGAGGACACGAAAGCTTACCTTGTAAGCTAAAAATCCAAGCCAAGAGTCCACACAAGCTCAAGGCCCATAAACAGCATAATCACAATCTGTTTATACAATAATTAATCATCAATAATCATTGCTCAAGATTACATTAAGTGATTAAGGCTTCCTAGCTCGTTTTATCTCATTTCATGTTGTTTCTGCAGGAGGTATTCAAATACTTCATGAGTAGTATTCGAATACTCTAGCTATCCAGAAAGTATCTGAATACTTTTCTACCCAGAAAAGTATCCCAATACTCCAGCAAGGAGTACTCGACTACCAGAGGACAAGTATTCGAATACTACACGAAAAGTATTCGAATACTTCTCCATCAGAATGCAGAAATTCGAACAGACTTCTGCATAAACCCACTTTTAAGGGTCCAAACGTGATTTGGAGTCCAATGACTCCATAAACAGATATTCATAAGCATATTATGAACTCAGAAACACATTCCTTTAATTAAATGATTAAAGTTTCTCTTTTTAACCGATTAAACACATCAAAAGACAAAGGCTATGATCATGGTATACCTTAATCACCCACTCACAAGCAACCACACATACTCAGAAAGTGAGACCACACCCACTCACAAGCTTGCTCTCACTGATCTACACTATTTAGGTGAAGGAACAATGAACAAAGGTGATTACTTGAAGGTTTTAAGTGAAGAAAATGAGGGTGACAATGGAGGAGGCTCAAGGATGTTGAAGCACACTAAAAACTCACGTAGAAAAGAAACCAAATCAGCCTAGGTTTTTGTGACAAGCCTATTTATACGACATTAAGTTTAATCTCATAGTATTAACAAAAATAGCTACGCTTAGATTTTAATCCCAAACTTGGGATTCTGAGCCTAGTCATTTTTCCAAGATTTAACATATCTTTATTTTATTTTTCGCAGCACCTTTCCGGTACGCACTTTTCCATAGCCAGAATCAGTTCTGGCACCAGTTCTCATTATTTTAAATTGAAACATTAGTCCTACATATTATTTTAGGAATATTCCCACACTTATTATAATTTTCCGGGATACTTCATCGGTATGCATCTATACCGAGTAGCAGAACCGGTATCTGCACTTTTCGTCAGAAAAGCGACTTTCAGCCTTATTAATCACTTACCAATATTATTTAAGCCTTCTCATAACTATTAGGGTCAATTATGAAATTATTTCCTAATTTCACATAATTAATTAATTAACTTCCTTAATTAACGGTGCGAGTTCTTACACATAGCAGATCTTTTGCACCTGGTGCAACCAGACGATGTGGAAGTTCTGGAGAACTTAAAGACTCCCGTCGGACCACTCAAGATTCTCGATCGTGGCGAGAAAAAGCTGAGGAGCAAGATCATTCCGATGGTCAAGGGGCAGTGGACAACAAGAACTCCTGAGGAATGTACCTGGGAGCGAGAGGACGAGCTTCTCCGGCAGTACCCGGACTTCTGAGACAGGTGTGTTTCTGATTTTGAAGACAAAATCCTTAAAAAGGTGGGGTGAATGTAAGGACTCGCACCGTTAATTTAGAAAATTAATTAAATAAATATGAGAATTAGGAAATAATTATGAGATGGCTTAAATAATTATGGTAAGTGATTAAGAATGCTGAAAGTCGCTTTTCTGACGAAAAGTGTAAATACAGATTCTGCCTCACGGTATAAATGCGTACCAATGAAGTATCCCGGAAAATTATGAAAAGTATGTATATGTCACTAGAAAAATATATTGGACTAGCATAACAAGTTTTAGGTCAAAATAATGAGAACTGGTGCCAAAACTAATATTGGCTATGTAAAAGCACGTACCAGAAAGGTGTTGCGAAAAATAGAATAAAAATATGACAAATCTTATAAAAATGAGTAGGTTCAGAATCCTAAGTTTGGGATTAAAATACTAAGCGTAGCTATTAGCGCTAATACAATGCGATTGAGACTTAAGTGGCCTATATAAGGCCTTGGCACATGATCCTAGGTCTTTTGTGTGTGCCTCCTACGTGAGTTTTGCTGAAGTTTCAACCAGCCACCCTTGCCACCTTCTTCCTTCCCTCTTGTGAGCCAAAGTGAGCACCTTTGGTTTTAGTTTCTTCACTAAATACCTTGTATGAGAGAGAGCTTGCATGGTGAGTGAGGAAACACTCCATTTCTGAGTTAGTGGGTCTGTGTGAGTGGGTGCTGGGGGCTGAACCTTTTCGGTTGGGTTGTGGGATCTTTGTGATGACATTTTGAGCTTCAAAGAGTCATCTTTTGTGCAAAGAACCAACCTTTGACCATCATTTTCGTGAACCTTGAAGTCTGTACCTTTGGAGCTGAAGTGAAAGCTCCAAGAGCATCATCTACCTCTGATTTGGTGCTTGGGGTAAGTTGTTGAACCTTGATCATGAGTTTTTCTTGTTTAAAGGTTGTGTCTTGGCATGTTAATGAGTTCAATAAGTACCCAACCTGTATATGAACCTAAAAGTGAATAAAAATGCATGCTTGGACGTTCTAATGGGTTAAAAATTGAACCTTTGGAGCGATATCTCGTGAAATGCAGAAACTGCATTCTGTCGCGAAATATCCGGATATGATATCCGGATATGGATATTTGGATATGGGACTTGCGATATCCGGATATGGCCCCGACATATATCCGGATATTCTGAGAAATTTGAGACAGTAGCTGTAATGTTCATACAGAATGATATTCTGGGTTTGTGGACCCTTGATAATGTGGACTTCTGTAATAATTAATATAATTCAGAATCTAAGTGATAATGACTTCATAATTGAAAAGAAAAAGCTATTCCGCATTTTTAATTAAGCGTGGCTTAATACGATGACATGTTAACAAACCGGGTATACACAGGGTGTTACACCTTTCCAACACTTTCCATGCTTCAAGATAAAGCTTCTCAAACTAAAGAGAATGAAGATTTAAGATCATAAGGCCTAAAGCTACAAGTTTTGTGTAATAGGTTTTCTCTAGTTTTGCCTAAATCTTCAAGAGTTTCCTTGTCCTTTTCTTTCATGTATGTCCGCTGCACATGGAGAGGAAAAAAGAGAGGTGTTCGTGTGAGAATTAGACAAAGAGGCCTGCCAATATGTGTAGGAGAAATATCTACCAAGTTAAATTAATTTGTAAGTTTGTTACTTTTCCTACAACTTTTGACTTGTAATATAACAACCCTAATTCTCAAACTATGTGAAATTGAGAGTTAAGTGAGACAGTGTGTGAATTTTGCGACTGTTAAGAGAATTCTAACAGTTGAATCATTAAACTATCATGATAATGAGTAAAGGCGTACAATTCATGTCTAACAAGTCAATTAGGACCACAAAAGAATATAAGTTGTGTTTAGAGACAAAAATACAGAAATTGGGTTAACGAGGGTATTTTGGTAATTTTGGTAATTTTGCAAACTAGGTCAGAATTGAGTTCTGACAATCTAGTTAAATTATTCGATAAATTATAAGGGTTACATATGTGTCTAAATTTATACCTAGCCTTAATCTTTGGTCAAAGATGAATGTCTTGTATAACACCTAACATTTCTAAATTGTATATTAATATATTAAACATGGATGAAAGGGAAGGATTAGTGAAAATCCTGAAAATTAGGCTAAAATACAAAGGAAGGGTAAAATGGTAATTAGCCAAACACGCAACCCTAGGAAGGTAAAATTGAGTAGGAAGTCTCAAATGAGAAAAATAACCCTGGAAATGGATTCATAACAAAAAATTGAGTGGTTAGGCAAGTTTTAGAAAATATGGTGAATAGTGTTTTTTACCGGGTAAAATACCACGGTACAGTTGCACCGCAAAGCGTGCCGATTGGATTTTGAGCTCTAGGTTTTGAATACAAGTTATAAATGGAATATAGGATTAGAAAATATGATTTCTGATGAAAATTGATGGAAATTAGTAAGTTTGGGGAAGCGTGCCTACGGCACGCGTAACAGCTTAAAACTGCAATTTCTCGGAACGACCGAAAAACTCTGGATTCATCTGATTAATGGTAATTAAAGGACAATGGTTAATATTAAAAATTAGAGTTTCTAAATAGGTTATGAAATTATGGACGTTTAGTGGAATCGGTGAGAGTTTCGAATTAATTTGAATCGCGTGAGGTGGCGGTGGACCCACCCCACTTAAGTTATAACATGACAAGTGGAACACAATCACTATTCACTCATCCCTCACCCTCTTCTCTCTCCAAAGTTGCAGCCTCCATGGGAGGAAGACCAAGAATTACCAGAATTACCAACAAAATGAAAAATGAAAAGAAAATAAAGAAAAATAAATTGTAAATTTGCACTTAAATGGCCTAACCTCACTTGGTGGGGGGAGGAAAAATTGACGTTTTGTGAATTTGGTGGTTTACCGTGTTCTGATGATCGGTATATGGTCGTTGTAGGTTACCTTCTAAGAATTTGAACCCTGAACCGTGAGCTCGTTTGGTTGCCCTTGGTCCCGGAGCAAAGGGGATTGTGGTAAGTATTTTGAACCATTTATTTATGCTTGATAATTGGCATGTAATTGGTGAATGGAAAATTAATTGGGATGTCCTATGTGTAGGCATTTCTGTTTGTGTACCTAGCTCGAGAAATATATTACGTTGGAGCTGTGGGAGAGGATTATACAGGTAATCCCTTGGTACTGGGGTTTGATCCCCTTGTGTGTTCCACCATGCCCGTTGAGGGTAATGGTAGGAAATGTATGTAAGTAATATAGGATAACATGTTCATGCATATTGTATGTGTGGTGGTACATAGGATGTACCGTGTCTCTGGCCAGTAGACTGTTTGCCTTCGGGCGTTACGGACTTCCACTGGATAGGTCTCCATGAGGGAGTTCCAGTTGACCTGGGGCCGTGGTGTGTGATCCGGATAGGAGGACACTAGGAAGTCTCAGGTGGATATGGACGGAGGGTGCCTTGGTTGATGTTCTGGGAACACACCTTGGTTTGAAACTCGTTGGCTTATATGCCGAGCCAATAGGCTGGACGTTGCGTGGTTTTGGCATTGACCATTCTAGCTTCGTCGTATTTTGTATCCCTATGCTCCCCATTTTCACTAAATCCCTTGCTTTATCCCGTTTTCAGATGTTATGTTGTATTATTTATATGCATCGAAGTGAGCCATTGGGCAGAGTATTCTCCAGAACCTCTGGGTTAATGAGATATAATCGTATATCTCACCCCTCTTTGGGGACTTTATTTCAGGAGGTATCAGTGGTGTCGGGGCGGCGGGCAAGAAGCCCGTAGGCTGAGCTGAAGGATTCTATTTATTTTGCATTTTGGTGGCCATTGGGCCTAGTTTAGACTTTGGGCATGAACATTGTATATGGATTTAGGATGAGGTATACTGTCATATTTGTTCATGCCATCTTTTGCCTAAGTTTAGTTGCATATGTATTATGTTTCATTTTGAGGTTTATTTACTTATGTTATATTTGGAGACTTTATGGCTTTATGATGTACTTTGGAGAATTGTAATTATTACATTTGTATCTTGTGTAATATTGAAGCATATTATGTGATTATGATTATGATTATGTGTATGTTTAAATAATGCATGCAAATGGATCTAGGTGATTGAAATGTGTTAAGTTTTAATAATGTAAGCAATGTGATATAAATTGAGTAATTGGATATAAACTGTGAAAGGTTATAAGAGCACCAAGGCATTGCTGGTCCTTGTGTGCCACCCAATGAATATTAGGTACAAATTGAGGTTAAAGAACACTTTAGCAAATTTGGGATTTATTGGAAAAACAAAGGAAACTCTGGCGAATTTTCTAGAAATGGCAGAATTTAGGCGAACTTTGGGAGAGTATATCTCCCTCCACAGAAGACCGATAGGAATGTTCCATACTCCATTTTAAAGCTTGTGATGTCCTCTATCTCGTGTCAAAATGTGAGGAAATTATGGTTTTGGCGTCGTCCTGTAGAAGGCAGTGAGCACGGACTGCTCATTTGACCACTGCACATGTGGCTGATCTGGAGCGAGTTTGGGAAATTTATTCCCGCTTCATTTCTTGGTCAAATTAGGTGTATGATATGTAAAATTGAAAATTTAGGTGTCTAGTTTGTTGTATAAAAATTTGAGAGAAATTGGTTGAGTGGATTGTCTCGAATAATTTATTGAGTGAAGGCTGTTTGGAGATGTTTTGGGGCTTGTCCAACTTCAAACGGCGATATCCAGAGCAAACGAGAACTTTGTGACTCGTGTGATAGTTTCCTAGAAAGGTAATTAAGTCTAGAATAACATACTAAAAGATTAGAGGCTTGTAGAATGCGGTTTGTCCGTAGAAAATAAAATACCGAACCATGTTCAGATAGGTAGAACACGTAAAAGTGAGATTTGAGCTAAGTGGGTTTATGGGAACCCCTTAGTGACTTGAGAGAAGTAATATATGATATAAAAATATTTTAAATAATAATTTCGCAAAGAGTTTACAGTTACGGTCACAGCTTTTATTTATTACGCTTTTTATGGTTTTAAACGGTCGCGTAATAAACGGAAAAAGTTTACTCGTATTTTTATAAATAAATTGTTGTGATTGTAACTGCGCTTAATATCATAATTAATGTTAACAATACCGATGTACAACGGGCTGTTACATCTTGATTTGTTTTCTATTTGTGATGTGTAATTACGTATTGTATGATTGGTTGGTCAAAAGTTCAAGTGTATGATGTGTAAAGTGAAAATCAATGAGAATTAAGTTACTTTATACGTATAAAGAGTCAAAATTTGTGTGCTATCTTGTTCCTACTGATAACACATATTTTGTTACACTTATTTGTTACTCTTGATTAGTATTTTTAGGATTTATTTGAATAAAATAATGATTGTTAGAGTTAATTTAGGTTTTTAGTTTTTAATTGGGTTTAATTTATTTTCGTCAGAATTTTTCAGCTTTACGTTACTTCTGTATTTTGGCCATATCTCGGTCCATAGTTGTCGGATTGACTCCGTTCTTGTTGGGTTTTTCAGATAACACAGAGAGCTACAATTATTATGCAGAGCTCTAAGCCCAATTCGGACTAGAAGCTGGTCGATTTCGGACACCAAGTTGGACGCGTTTTGCTGAAGTTTTGTTTGACTATTGGGCTTGTAATTTAAATTAAAACCCAATTACTTAAGTGGCCCAAAGCCAAGTTTTATTGTTTCATTTTATTTTATTCGGTTTTTTTATTTTATGTTTGGGCTGAAGCGATGAAACCCTAGTCGTCCTGCGTGACGGCTATTTAAAGGGGACTCTAGGAAACCCTTGGTAGTCAGTTTTTACAACAGAGAAGTTCTCTCTGAGTTTTTATTCAATTGCGTTCTTCATCTTTTTTTCTTCTTCTTCTTCTTTTCATTTCAATTATGTTTACCTTAGCCATGCGAGGCTAAGAACCTTTTAATCAACCTAAGGGTAATGGATTCCATGGATTGGTCTTGAGGATCTGCGTTTATTTCAAATCAGTTTTGTTTCCCTTCCCAACTCAGATTGATATCGTGCGATCGTGGATATTCAATCTGAGGTTCGAGATTGCGATTATGGAAAGGGATTAATCATCAGATTTGATGATTAGGTTGATTGACCCTATGACCTTAAATCAAGCGGGCTGATACTCTGCGATTGTATGAGTAGAAGCATCGTCTTTGATCAAATGCTAAGCGATCACTTAGAGAGGGTTGTCAATTGGAAATAAGGATTCTGATCCGATTGACAAATCAATCACGATTCTGATATCTTCTTATCCGAGGAAAGACGTCCATGGAACCCAAACCTTAGGTTGGTTATTTTTAATTACGAATTTTTATTCCAAATTTATATTCTGCCTCTTCAATTATTGAATCAAAATCTAAAACCCCCCTTTTAATTTTCTGTTCTCATAAGCGATTTTAACCAAAACAATTTCCTTGAGAGACGACTTAGGGTTTCCACTTTACTGCAAATTTTCTGAACCCTAATTAAAAAAATAATTTTTAATTTGCGCGAGTTCGACAGCTCGTGTCAATTTGGCGCCGTTGCCGGGGAAATTGCATCGGTCTAAATCGTTTTGTGATTCTTGATCATCTTCTTTTTCATCTTCATCTTCTTTTTCTTTAATTTTCGTTTTTGAAAAAAAAAATCAAAAAAAAAAGTCAATCAAAAAAATAAAATTCAATCAAAAAAATAAAATAAAATTGGGGAAATCGGTAAAACTTCAGTTTGAGCGATTGGTTCCAGGATGTATCGGGTATTTCTGAATTTGTTCAACTTGCTCTGATCGCTCTGAAAATTGGTGAGCTGAAGGAGACGACCATCCCTGTCAAAAGTCATGAGGCTATGCCTCATGAATTAGGCCCTGGTTTTGCCAAATTCCTTTGTTTACTATTTTATTTTATTTTTTGAAAAAAATTTATTTGATTTTTGAGTCTGTAGGGTCATTTAGAGTTTAGGAGAGTTGGTCTCATATCATTCTGAGTTCATTTAGTATTTTTAGTAGGTTTATTTTTGCTTCTGTTTGCTGTGTATCCAATTTTTCACCCTACAGATGCTTGTCATTCCTTTCCAGACAGCGGTTTCCAAGTTGATCAGTCTGTTGCTGCAGTTTTTCCTGGAAAGCCACAGTACCAGCAGCAAAATAATCCCTTCTACAATATATATAATCCTGGCTGGAAAAATCATCCCAATCTCAAATGGAGCCAGAATCAGCAAAGTGCACCATTCCAGCAGAGGCAGCAATTTGTACCTTCACAACAGAGGCAAAATTTTCACCAATTTGCACCTCCACAGCCAATGCAGCAGCAGCAACTGCAACAGCCACTAGTGCAGCAGCAAGCTAGTAGCAATGGCCCTTCTTTGGAGGATTTAGTGAAGCAGATGGCAACTAACAATCTGCAGTTCCAGCAGATTACTGATTTTTCCCTCCAGAATCTGCAAACACAGATTGACCAACTTGCAACGTCAATGAGTCAAAATCAACAAGCAAGTGGCAGCTCCCTTCCATCCCAAACATTTCCAAATCCAAAAGGAAGCAGAAATGTGAGTGTTATTACTATGCGGTCTGGCAAGCATATGGAGGAGCCAAACCCCACTGCTGCTGAGTCATCTAAGGGAAGTGACACTAGCTCCAAGAAGCAGAGCACTAATACATCTGAGCATTCTGTTTTCTGCATTGATGTGATAGACAAAGTTGTTGAGGATGTTTCTGCTGAATTCCTTGCTGATTTTTCTGATTTTTCATCTACTGATTCTGATTTCTGTGGTTGTGGTGATAGTCAAGAGTGCATTGTGTGTGCTGAAATAGCATCTCATCTTTCTGGTTTCAATGATGCACTGATTGATGATTCTGATTCTGAGTGTGAATCTGCATTTTCTGAATTGCCTGCTGATATTATTGATGATCATAATTCTGTTTCTGAGAATTTGTTTACAGGCATTGCTGCTGACTTGTTTTCTGCAGAATTTGCACCACCAACTACACCTCTTCCATCCATTGAGCAGCCTCCGAAATTGGAGTTGAAGGTTCTGCCCGACCACTTGAAATACACATTTCTTGAAGAGAATGAGCAACTACCAGTCATTGTGGCAAAGAACCTTCTACCTGAGCAGGAAGATAAACTGTTAACCCTGCTGAAAGCAAATAAGAAGGCAATTGGATGGACTTTAGCAGATAATGTAGAAATTAGTCCTTCCACGTGCATGCATCGTATTCTACTTGAAGAAAGTGTTAAACCAGTGAGGAAGAAATCAAGCTACTTGATGCTGTTTATTCTCCTTAGGGAGTTCAGGGAGTTCTCTTCCCTCTTTTTCTTTTCTTTCTGTTATTTGCATTTTTATTTTTCTTTTCCTTTCTTTCTTTTAGTTTTTGACTTTTTCTTTTCTTTCTGTTATTTGCATTTTTATTTTTCTTTTCCTTTCTTTCTTTTAGTTTATGATTTTTTCATAGGTAGATTTTCCTTTTCTTTCTGGTAATTATTTAGTGGTACATAGAGTAGACATAGATCACAGTGTTTGATAGCATAAATATGTTGGGCTTTGATCTCGATTCTTGGATTACAACTACCTATTGATTGATTCTGTGCTGTTGATTGCATGACTTGGTTTACCCTTGTGAGGTTTTGAGCCTGCATACATGGCATATCTTCTGGCCATGCTTTCTTTCTTGTGTGTTTCTGCTCTTGATTGTTGTCCTCTAGAACTTGCTCTTGTTCTTTTTGAAACTGTATTTTTCACTTGCATACATGAACATGATTGAGGCATTCTTTCTTTTCTGTACCCACTTTAGCCAGATAGCCGTCCCTTATATTATTATCCCTTGGTGAGCCCCTTTGAGCCTTTATATCTTTTATTTCTTAAGCCGCATTACAAGCCTAAGTGAAAAACCAATTAATTCCACACCCTGGAGTTTTACTGAGCATTGGTTTCATTGTGATGTTGTGTTTAAGTGTGGGGGTTTGCCCGAGACGGACAAAAGTTTAAGTGTGGGGGGTGACCATCTGATTCATTTCTGCTATGTGGTTTTACTTCTTCAAAACAAAAAAACAAAAAAAACAAAAAAGAAAAAAAAAAAAAAAAAAAAAAAAAAACAAAAAAACAAAAAACAAAAACAAAAAAAAAGAAAAGAAAAAAAAAGTGTTTATCTTTTCAGTATCTTTGTTTTATGTTCTTAGTTTAGTTCTTAACTTTTGCTCTTTGTAAAATTCTGGGGTGTTTAGCTTTCTCTTCCATATTCATCCATACCTTTACCTCAGCCCCATTACAACCCTGCATAAAGCCCTCTTGATTTGTGCATGCATGTGTTATGAGCAGTGGAGAAGTAGAACTTGAGCAAGCCTATGGTAGGATGATTTTCTTGAGTTGATTTGAGTGATATACTGAATTAACTGATACACTTGAGAGAAAAATTGAGAGCATCTTGTGAGGAACCATTTTTATGCAGTTAGCAGTTGCAGTTGAAGTTAGCAGGTCTTGTGATTTGAGATTAGGGAATTTCTGTCCTGATTGATTTATCTGTAGAAGACTTGTGATCTTTGTATATTTTCTGTATGCTTGGTAATTGTTAGAAAGGATTGGTTGATCTTAGTATTTACTTTCAATTTTAGTTTTTGCCCAGGAGTGCAAAAAGATAAGTGTGGGGGAATTTGATAACACATATTTTGTTACACTTATTTGTTACTCTTGATTAGTATTTTTAGGATTTATTTGAATAAAATAATTATTGTTAGAGTTAATTTAGGTTTTTAGTTTTTAATTGGGTTTAATTTATTTTCGTCAGAATTTTTCAGCTTTACGTTACTTCTGTATTTTGGCCATATCTCGGTCCATAGTTGTCGGATTGACTCCGTTCTTGTTGGGTTTTTCAGATAACACAGAGAGATACAATTATTATGCAGAGCTCTATGCCCAATTCGGACTAGAAGCTGGTCGATTTCGGACACCAAGTTGGACGCGTTTTGCTGAAGTTTTGTTTGACTATTGGGCTTGTAATTTAAATTAAAACCCAATTACTTAAGTGGCCCAAAGCCAAGTTTTATTGTTTCATTTTATTTTATTCGGTTTTTTATTTTATGTTTGGGCTGAAGCGATGAAACCCTAGCCGTCCTGCGTGACGGCTATTTAAAGGGGACTCTAGGAAACCCTTGGTAGTCAGTTTTTACAACAGAGAAGTTCTCTCTGAGTTTTTATTCAATTGCGTTCTTCATCTTTTTTTCTTCTTCTTCTTCTTTTCATTTCAATTATGTTTACCTTAGCCATGCGAGGCTAAGAACCTTTTAATCAACCTAAGGGTAATGGATTCCATGGATTGGTCTTGAGGATCTGCGTTTATTTCAAATCAGTTTTGTTTCCCTTCCCAACTCAGATTGATATCATGCGATCGTGGATATTCAATCTGAGGTTCGCGATTGCGATTATGGAAAGGGATTAATCATCAGATTTGATGATTAGGTTGATTGACCCTATGACCTTAAATCAAGCGGGCTGATACTCTGCGATTGTATGAGTAGAAGCATCGTCTTTGATCAAATGCTAAGCGATCACTTAGAGAGGGTTGTCAATTGGAAATAAGGATTCTGATCCGATTGACAAATCAATCACGATTCTGATATCTTCTTATCCGAGGAAAGACGTCCATGGAACCCAAACCTTAGGTTGGTTATTTTTAATTACGAATTTTTATTCCAAATTTATATTCTGCCTCTTCAATTATTGAATCAAAATCTAAAACCCCCCTTTTAATTTTCTGTTCTCATAAGCGATTTTAACCAAAACAATTTCCTTGAGAGACGACTTAGGGTTTCCACTTTACTGCAAATTTTCTGAACCCTAATTAAAAAAATAATTTTTAATTTGCGCGAGTTCGACAGCTCGTGTCACTACATGTCCATTTAGGTTTGTATCATTTCTTGGTCCATTTCCACGCACTAAAATCTAATGGGAAGAGTGGGAGTCTTGTCTTGGAAGCTTGGTTAAAGTTGGATAAAGATATCTAAGTTACAAAGTGAAAATGTAATAAAAACTTAACCTTTAAGCCTTTGAATTTCAAACCACTTGTCATCTTTTCTTTGTTTCTCTCAAAACCCACAAGACCTTCATCTTTCCTTTTTCTCCATGTCCGTGAGCTTTGGTGAGGTGAAGAGCTTGAGAGAACTTATGATTTAGCCATTATTTCAAGAAACTTTCAACATGAAAAAGATTCCTTGTGAGCTTATAAGCAAAAAAACCTAAAACCATGCACCTTAAGGGTTTGTTTTGAGTGAGATATCATCTCTTAAAGTTTGAGTACGGGCGCTGCCCTTGAAGGTTTTGGATGAGTTTTTACTTGATTTTTGTGTTGAAAAAACTTAAGGTTACCTAAAGAAAGCTATATAAGGTAATTGGTGTCAATTTTGTTGATTGGATGATGATTTGTTAGCATTTGTGTTCTTGTGTTTAACATGAATTTCTATGTATGTTGATGATGAATTTTGAAGTGGTTTAGTCTTGGAAATCGATTGATTAATCATGTAAATTAAAGATAACAACTTGAATTCTTGAAAAATTGCAAGAAAGTAACCTAACCCCAACTTCAAGATTTGGCCATGAATAGTAAATTAGGGTTTGATGTGGTTTAATGATGTGTATATGTTTGTTGATGTGGTATGATGATTAATTGATGATTGTATGATGATAGTAAAAAAAAATGCATGCAAAGTGTTGATGTTTCACGATATAATTTTGACTATGCATGCTAAGTGTATGATAATGATGTGTTTATGTATGAATGATGATGGAATTACGATTTTGAGATGATTTAAATGATGAAAATGCAATGAATTCCTAAGTAATTACCTATGCATTCAATTTGGCCAAACCTATTTAAATTAGGGTTTATATGTAAAATGCTTAATTGCATGTTTGTAGCATGGATTCAATGGGTACTTGATTGCTTGGTGTCATTAGATTAAAGTTTAAATGCATAAAAGTCATGGAAATTCATAATGTATTATTCGACCAATTAAGTTTAATTGGGTATCCATATTGTGTAATTCATTTTGAATGATGTTATGTGTAATTGATGTATAATAAAGTCTAATTGAGTGATTCGTGTAAGTGTTTGAACTTGTGAAAGTAATTTGATATTTAAAGAATCAATAAAGTAATGATTTTTCATAAAAGGTTTAAGTATATGTTTTGATACGTGATGGTTTGTTAAAATGAATGTTGATTGTGGTTGTGAATACATGAAAATGTGTTGAAATGTACAAGCTAGGGTTCGGCTATGTTGGATTAATATGGTTGGAATTGTAATTAATTAATAACTAAACCCTAGAAACTTAAATAAAATGTATAACACCTCGTATTTTTAAACTATATATTTATATATTAAATATGGATTAGAGGGTAGGATTAGTGAAAATCCAGAAATTAGGGTTAAAATACAAAGGAAGGGTAAAACGGTAATAAGCCAAACACGTAACCCTAGGAAAGTAAAATTGAGTAGGAGGTCTCAAATGGAAAAACTAACCCTGGAAATGGATTCAAAATGAAAAATTGAGTGGTTACGAAAGTTTCTGGAAAATTGATGAATAGTATTTTTACCGCGTAAAAATACCGCGTTACAGTTGCACCGTAAAACGTGTCGAATGAATTTTGAGATCTAGGTTTGGATATAAGCTATAAATGGTATATAGGACTAGGAAATATTATTTATGGTGAAAATTGACGGAAATTAGAGTGTTTGGGGAAGCGTGCCCGCAGCGCGCATAACAGCTTAAAACTACGATTTCTCCGAACGACCGGAAAACTCTGGATCCATCTGATCAAGGACAATTAAAGGATAATGGTTAAAGTTAAAATTTAGAGTTTCTAAATAGTTTAGGAAATTATGGACGTTTAGCGCAATAGGCGGGAGATTTGTATTAATATGAATCGCGTGAGGTGGCGGTGAGACCCACCCCACTTAAGTGACCTTTAAACACATGGCATGGGTAACTATTCATCATCTTTTTCTCCTTTCTCTCTCATCAAAACCGTGCTCCTTCCCCTCCATGGACAAGTTTGGTTTAAATTTTCTTTCTCTCCTAACTCACTCAAAGCTCACTCAAATCCAACAGAGTTTGTCATCAAACTTTAAGTAGGGGACCATCCAAACACAATTATACCATCCACAAGCCTTGAAACTCACTCATTTAGGAGAAAATCCCCCCTCAAGTCCACGACCATTGATGAGTTTGTGGAGTTCTTGAGTTGTTTGTTCAAGCTTTTGATTGGGTATCACTTGGAGGAGTCTTAGGCCAAGTTTGTGGGTAAGTTTCCACACTTTTGATTGGTTGAATTGATGGATCCAAATTCATGAACCCCAGAGCTATTTTGCTTGATTGATGTAGTTAGAGAGCTCAAATTGAAAATGTGTATTCGATAAAAGTGGCTTAGAATGACGTTTTAAAGTGATAGAAATCATAAAAATTATTGAAGAAATAATTGTATAACTTAGGAAAATTTGATGTGGGAATTCAACACTCTGTGAAATGACTTTGTGTTACGATTGTGTAATTGAGTTGTGGAAAGTTTGTATGAGTTAATTATAGGTTTTATAAGAGTTATGTTGTAGGAAAAGTGATTGTGTAATGTTATAGAGATTCGTTTTGCGTGCCTTAGTTTTTTTTTCTTCAAAAAGTGCGGGCCCCACGAAATGTTGTGTGTGTAGGAAACTTTTTTGTGTCATGTGACATGGTAGATGCAAACCCTGTTAATTAAACGATTGTAAGGTGTGTGGAAGTGTTTAATTGGATTGCAAAACCCTTGGTATACTTGCCCTTAGAATTCGGCCATGATAGGGTATATTGGGTGTGATGATGCAAAAATTGTTTAATGGATGTTGTGTGATTAAAAATGGTGTTTGAATGAGTTGTGTGTGGAGTTGATGCATTGGAAATTAAAGGAAAAATACTTGGAGTGTGTGAGGGTGTGCATTCGAACCTTTAAAGGAAATTAAGAAAAATTGGTGCTAGGATTATAGTACATGAAAATTAGGACTTAAATGGGTGTTATGGTAAGCTTGTGAAGGCATAGGAACCTTGAAAAATAACTAAGAAAATTGTTTAGTAAATTAGGCCTAAATGGCCGAACCTATGCATGTGGGGAGGGTGAATTTTGGTGCTTTGTAATCTTGATGACTGCACCTTGTATTGATGATCCTTGTGTGATTATTATAGGTTGCCTCCTATGAAAGTGAACTTGGAGTTTTGAGCTTGGTGGGTTGCCTTTGGTCCTTGACCAAAAGGATTTTGGTAAGTTGTCATAATTACATGCATGGATTAATGAGCATGTATAAGCATTGGAGAATGGAAATTGAAATGGGAATATCCTATGTGTAGGAATTTTTAGTATTAACATGCTTGGTGACGTATTTAATTAGAGCTTTCAAGTTAAGGAGATTAATCAAGTAATCCCTTGGTACTGGGGTTTAATCCCTGTGTGTGCTCCACCATGCCCGTTAAGGGTAGTGGTTGGAGGTGTATGTTGGTAATGTAGTATAACATGATCATGAATATTTGTATGTATAGTGGTACATAGGATGTACCGTGTCTCTGGCCAGTAGACAGTTTGCCTTCGGGCGTTACGGACTTCCACTGGATAGGTCTCCATGAGGGAGTTTTAGTTGACCTGGGGTCGTGGTGTGTCATCCGTAGAGGAGCACACTAGGAAGTCTCAGGTGTATATGAACGGAGGGTGCCTTGGCTGATGTTCTGATAACACTTCCTTGTATGAGAACCCATAGGCTATATGCCGAGGCCAATAGGCTGGATGTTGTGTGGTTTTGGCATTGACCATTCTCGCTTCATCGTATTTTATTCCCTATGCTTCCCTACTTCACTAAATCCCTTGCTTTATCCCGTTTTGGAATATTGTAGTATATTATTGATATGCATCAAAGTAAGCTATTGGGCGGAGTAATCTCCAGAACCTCTGGGTTACTGAGATATATTCGTATATCTCACCCCGCTTTGGGGACTTTATTTCAGATAGTGGCAGTGGCGTTGGAGCGGCTGGCAAGAGGCCCGTAGGATGAGTTCATGGACATAGGGTGCATTTTGCATTTTGTGGTCCTTTGGCCTAGGCTAGACTTAGGAAATGAACATTGTATTGAGCTAGGACTATTCATATTGTCATCTTTGTTCATGTCACTTTTTGGCTAAGTTTAGCTTATGTTTTACCATGTTTTCATTTGGAGATTTATTGTATTATGTTTCATTGGAGAAGATGTAATTTGTAAACTTGAGACTTTGTGTAATATTGAAGCATGTATATGATGAAAGGGCAATAGGCCTATTATAGGATCTGATTTATGTTTGAGTAAATACCCTTTTTCGTCCTTGACAATTTTCACGAAGCCCCTTTTGGTCCCCAACAATAAAAAAGGCTCATTTTGGTCCTTAATTTTACAAAAATATGGCCATTTTGTCCTTCCGTTAGTTGGCATCCAACGACCCAACTAACGGAGCACACATGAAACGTTAGTTTGCTGAGTCACCGTTAAGTATGCCAGCGTGGAAGTAATACGACGCTGTTTTGAACATGCCTTATGTCTTCTTGGAGTTTTGGACAGCTGACCCTAGCATCGAAGGCCCTATTTGGTCCCTGACAAATTTATCGAGGCCCTATTTGGTCCTTGACACTAAAAAAAGAAAGTCTGCAAAAATGATTACCAAGGAGAACCTTTCACATATCTAACAGCCCAAACTCTCTCTAGTCCATAATTCAGTGTGTTTTCAAGCCTGCAAAGTGGAGTCAATTATTTTATCATTCCACTCTGAATTTCATTCCTTTGGTTTTGGTTGATTTCCTCATCTGAGTTAAGGTTTATTTTTTTATTTTATTTTTTGAGATTTATTATTTTGTGTGTGAATTCTAGTATTCAGGGGTAGGTTTGGAATTGTGTTAACTTGTATTGCATGTTATTTGTGGGTGTGTCTCAGCAAAGTAGAAATTTTGGGGCTGGTTGAAATGGATTGAGTCATTGAGAAAATGTAGTAGAACTTGATGTTATGTGGTTGGTGATTATGTTGTTTCTGAAGATGTGTTTAGTTATCTTTTGTATGTTGTGGCATTTACTGTTAATCAGAGCTGGGCAACTTCGTGGATGATTTGGGAAAGTTTGAACTTGTAGATGCATGAATATTGAAGATTTGGCTTAAGGTTGTATGTCACTGCAATAACTAGGATCGAAATCAATTGACGGTCACTTGAATTTCTAACTTAATTTCTAGTTTTTAGGAACTCATGTATGTAAGAGCCTGTTTGGAAGCAACATTTTTAACACGTTAGCAAAATAAATACAAGGTGTTATTTTTTTAATTATAATGAAAACATATTAACTGAAAATGAAAACAAGAAACTGAACTAAACATGCTCTGAATATGAACCTTTCAGTTTCAGTTTGGAGGTAGGAACAATGTTTTATGGATTTGACACTTCTAAGAAATTAAAGTATCAGTACTCTGGCAATCCACCGCATACCAGTGCATTGGAAGGATAAGAGAATTCTTGTTTTCTTTTCTTGAACTATCTTTTGAGTACCGTAGAAAGCAACCTGTTTAGGTGGGTTTTTTATAAAATTAATTGCTTCTGATGTATTATCATAAAATTGCTATTTGCGTAGTTCAGTACTGGTTTCATCAGTTTTTTTATTTTTCCTGATTACCGTGAAGTATTTAACTGTGAAATTACATGTTTAGGTTTTGTCAACTTTATGAACACCCTAAAGTTTGTAGATAAAGATTTGTTATAAACTGATAAAAAAAATTAGTTTTGGTAGGTGAAGAAAATGATTCTCACAAAGCAGTACCGATGCATACACTTAGCTAGCTGACAATGTACTAAAGGGCATTTGAGTGAAGATGTGATATTCTTAGTATTTCATAATTTGAATTGGAATCCCAAACTAATTGCTACTCTGTCATGTGTGTGAAAATGGTTTGATGATCTTGCCAAACGAGTTCTATGGAAAGAGTTTTGTCAAAAAAGAGCTCCTAAGATGTTGCATGATCTGCAATCTAGTGGGAGTCACATTGTTTATTGGAATTGGAGGGCCCTAGGGAAGTTGCTTATATACTCTTCAGGATTCAAGATAGGTGACTTGTTCAATATCATTCATATCCCTGGTCACTTTGTTTATCAAACTCTATTTTCTAGAACATTAGGAAGAGCTTGCTTTTGCCACAATGCAGAACTGATGTTTTGTATGTGTCTGATCCTTGTGAGCATCTTGACCAAGGTGAAGAGGGATGTAGGATTCTTCCGTGGAATTTTAAGTCATTTACAACCTCAAAGGTCAGGAAGATGCTTATTAGTAAAGGTGCCAAGCTCCATCCAACCGAAGTCTGCCCTTATTGTACGGCAAAGTTGTGGAGCATGCTGGAGGCCAAAATGATCCCTCAGAGTGCTAGTTGCAGGCTGGGTTCTTATGAAGATTGTATTGAGTATTTTGTGTGCCTCAATGGTCACATGCTTTAGATATGTACCTTATTACCATTGTATGTATTGAGCATCTTGAGTATTTTAGTGTTAAGGACCAAATAGGGCCTCGATAAATTTGTCAGGGACCAAATAGGGCCTTCGATACTAGGGTCAGTTGTCCAAAACTCCAAGAAGACATAAGGCATGTTCAAAATGACGTCATATTACTTCCACGCTGGCATACTTAACGATGATTCAGCAAACTAACGTTCCACGTGTGCTGCGTTAGTTGGGCCGTTGGATGCCAACTAACGGAAGGACAAACGTGGCCCTATTTTTGTAAAATTAAGGACCAAAATGATCCTTTTTTATTCTTGGGGACCAAAAGGGGCTTCGTGAAAATTGTCAGGGACGAAAAAGGGTATTTACTCTTTATGTTTTATGTCAACGAAATGCATGGAAAGGAATTAATGTGATTGAAATGATTTAAGATTGGATAATGCAATTATTGAATTGAAAAGTAAGCTAATTGATATAAATTGTGAAGGGTTGTAAGAGCACCAAGGCATTGCTGGTCCTTGAGTGCCACTCATGTTTATTAGGTACCATTTGAGGTTAGAAAACACAATTTTAAAAGTGGGATATGTTGGAAAAATAAAGGAGACTCTGGCGAAATTTCTATAAATTGACAAATTTTAAGTAAATTTGGGAGAGCACATCTCACTCCAAACAAGTCCAATAGCAACGTACCATACACCATTGTAAAGAGTGAGATGTTAACTACCTTGTGTCAAAATTTTAGAACCATAGGAGTAGCATGCTTCCCTGTAGGGGTCGTTGAAAACAGACTGTGCGAAAGTCCCCTGCACATGGGGTTGTCACTGGCTGTTTTTGGGAAATTTATTCCCGCTTTGTTTCTTGGTCAAATTAAATGCATGATATGTCAAATTGAATCTTGAGGTGTCTAGTTTTCTTTATAAAAATTTGAGAGTGATTGGTGGAGTGTATTTTCTAGAATCGTTGAGAGAGTGATGGATGTTTGGAGCCCTGTTTGAGGTTGGCTGGCAGATTTTCTTGTCCAACTTCAAACGGTGATAACCAGAGCAAACAAGAACTTTATGACTCGTGTGATAGCTTGTTAGAAATATAATTAAGTGTAGAATAAAATACTAAAAGATGAGAGGTTCACGTCTTGCGGATTTTCCGCAGTAACTAGAATACCAAACCATGTTCGGATAGGTAGAAATCGTAAAAGTGAGATTTAAGCTAAGTGGGTTTATGGGGACCCCTTAGTAACTTGAGATGAGTGTTATATGATATCTAGGCATTTTATATTATTATTCCGCAATGAGTTTTTAGTTATGGTCACATCTTTTATTTATTACACTTTATTATTGTTTTAACTGCACTTAATATCATAATCAATGTTAACAATACCGGTGTACAACGGGCCATTACATTTTATGGTATCACAGCAGTTTACTAGGGAACTCTGATTATGTATGACTGGATTTTGTGTTGCATAGCTATCTGTGATCTCTTTATGATTAATGTATATGTGATTCCTCAGTGTGGGTCTGATCAGCTCATTCCTTTGTGTTGCATGTACAGTTATCACGAGGAGGGCTCGTGATCGTCATGGAGCACGAGGTGCAGATCCTCCAGTGCCTGATTTGGTGACTGCAGTTCTAAATGCTCTGCAGGTGGGGATGGCTGCAAATAGAACTATGACGGAGAACCTGATGAAGAATAATCAAGATATGTTGCAGGACTTCATGACTGAGATGAGGGCTGAGAGAGCTCAGCATAGGAGGTATGATTCTCCTCCACTTATAGCTACGGTGACTCCTACACCTATGCCATCTGGTACACCTCATCAGGAGGGGAGTGGGGATAGTCACCATTCTGGTGAGGCTAGTCAGCCCACTGTTGATCCGACATATGTTGCTCAATCTTCTGGGGTGACTGAGCAGTTGGTTGCTGGTGCTGCTGATGAGCAGAGGCTCATATCTTTCAGGAAACATAAACTGCCAGTATTACAGAGATCTAAGGACCCAAAGATAGTTACTACCTGGCTGATGGGGATGGACAAAATATTTCAGGTAATGAGGTGTCAGGATCCGCATAAGCTTATGTATTCTGTGTATATGCTAGAGGGTGATGCCCAAGAGTGGTGGTGCAATGCATCTCACCCGTTTGTTATCCAGGGAGAGGAGCTGGCCTGGACATTATTTGAGGGGTTGTTTCACGAAGAGTATTTTCCCCGGGATGTCAAAAAAGTAAAACAAGGGGAATTTGATAAAATGGTACAAGGAACTATGACTGTGGACGCTTACTTGGCCAAGTTCAATAAATTGGTCAAGTTTGCCAATTATGGGGGTGTTCTGCCTACTCCTGAACTTTTATCTGCTACATTCCAAAGGGGACTAAGTGAAAAGATTGCAAAGAGAATGTCACATACTGCTGTGAGAAATTTTGTGATTCTGGTGACCCAGTGTAAGAGGGTTGAGACTGTGTATGGCAGGTATCCGAATTCTAATACTGCAAAAGATCAAGAAGTTAAGAGGACATCTGGTCCTTCAGGTTCAAATTATAGAGGTGCCTATCATCATAATAATAACAGAGGTAGGGGGTTGCAGGTAAGGCAGCCTCCTCGTCAATTTAAGAGAGGTGATGGCCAGAGAAGTGGTTATAATGACAGAAATTCTACTGCTCAGTGTGAGAAGTGTAAGAGGTACCACAGAGGTCCTTGTACTGCGGCTCCTATCATGCTTTGAATGTGGCAAGGTTGGGCATTTTTCCAGGGAATGTTATAGCAATACTAGGCAGGCTGCGAATCTGCAGGCCTCGCCATCTGTTCCTACTGTGGAACGTGTTTACACTACCAATGTGCAGCAGACAGAGAAGGCACCGAATCTTACGAAAGGTATAATTTTTATCTCTAATATTGATTTATCTGTGTTGTTTGATTCGGGAGTGAAACATTCGTTCATGGCGGAATATGTTACTAAGGGGTTAAACTTAAGGGTAACACGAATGATTCCCCCTATGCGTATTACTACTGCTACAGGAGAGGTTAGTGATTCCTCCTTTATTTATAAAGAAGTTGGGTTTGTCTATTAAGACAGGGGTTGCACTATTGATTTGATTATCTTGCCCCTGGCCTCTGTTAATTTGATTTTGGGTATGGACTGGTTGTCTCAAAGCTGCACAATGATTGATTGCTACGGAAAGAGGTTGATACTATCTCACGAGAAGCCCTCTGTTTGTCCATCTCCTTATCTGTCTGTCTGTCAAACTATTAAAGCCTTGAAGGCTGGTGATATGGGTTATGTCTTCTTGGGTGGATTGGTTGGTGATATGGAGTTAGAAATTTCAAGTGTTCCGGTGGTTAATGAATTTGCTGATGTATTTCCTGACGAGATATCGGAATTTCCACCTAAGAGAAAGATTGAATTCTCTATTGATTTGTTGCCTGGTGTGGGGCCTATCTCTTTGGCTCCATACTGGATGTCGTCACTGGAGTTGGCTGAGTTGAGGAAGTATATCGAAGAACTATCTGCAAAGAACTTTATCAGACCGAGTGTCTCTCCATGGGAGCACCGGTAATATTTATGAAAAAGAAGGACGGTTGCATGAGATTGTGTACTGACTATCGGCAGTTAAACAAAGTTATAATTAAGAACAGGTACCTGTTGCCACGTATTGATGATTTGTTAGATCAATTGAGGGGTTCCTGTGTATTCTCTAAGATTGATTTACGATTCGGATACTACCAGATCAGGATTAAGCCGGAGAATGTGCCTAAAATGGCTTTCCGATCCAGATACGGACACTTTGAGTTTCAAGTGATTCCTTTTGGGTTTACTAATGCCCCTGCGGTGTTCATGGATTATATGAATCGTATTTTTAAACCGTATTTGGACTAGTCTGCGATAGTATGTATTGATGATATCCTGATATATACCAAAAGTAAAGAGGAGCATACGGAGTATCGGAGGACTGTGTTGCCGGTGTTGAAAGATAAAAAGTTGTATGCTAAGTCATCTAAGTGTGAATTCTGGTTATCTGAGGTGCAGTTTCTTGGTCATGTGATTTCTACTAGTGGAGTTGCTTAAGATCCAAGTAAGATTGAAGCGGTAAGTGACTGGGAATGACCTAAGACTGTGATTGAGATCAAGATCTTTCTGGGTCTTGCTTGTTATTATCGCAGACTTATATAGGGGTTTTCTACTATGGTATTATCGTTGACCCGATTGACACGAAAGGATACTCCTTTTGTGTGCACCCAGAAATATGAAGACTATTTTCTGACATTTAAAGAGAAGTTGAATACTGCTCCTGTGTTGAATCTTCCCGATCCGGAAGGTGAGTTTGAATTATATTGTGATGCTTTCAAGAAAGGTTTAGGGAGTGTTCTGATGCAAGAAAGGAGATTGGTTGCTTATGCTTCTAGGTAGTTGAAGGCACATGAGGAAAATTATCCGACGCACGACTTGGAGCTTACTGTTATTGTGTTTTCCTTAAAAATCTGGAGTTTCTGTATAGGATAAAGTTTGCTGTGTGCAGTGATCACAAGAGCTTAAAATATTTGTTTGATCAGAAAGAGCTGAACATGAGACAACGGAGATGGGTGAAATTCTTAAAGGATTATGATTTTGAGCTGAAATACCATCAGGGTAAAGCTAATGTGGTGGCAGATGCCTTGAGTAAGAAGTATATCAGTTTGTCTCATATGATGATGTGGGATAATGAAGTGATTGAGCAGTGTAGAGATTTGAAAATAACGGATTTCTTTGCAGGTAGGATTTGTGACATTGAGTTGACACAGATTGAGAATGAGCTACATGAGAAAATTAAAGAAACTCAGATACGGAATGACAGTATCAAATATTTGAAAGACTAGAGTGACATATATGTTAATGAACAGGGTTTATTACTGTATCAGGGTAGGATTATTGTGCCCAAGGAGCTAGTAGAGGAGGTTATGATTGAGGCCCATAAGGGTTAGTATGTTATTCACCCAGGTGCTACAAAAATGTATCAAGATCTAAAAGTTAAGTTCTGGTGGCTGGGGAAGAAAAAGGACGTTGCTGAGTACGTATCAAAGTGCTTAGTTTGTCAAAAAGTGAAAATAGAACATCAGAAACCTACTGATTTACCTCAGCCACTGGATATACCAGAGTGGAAATGGGAGAGCATCTCTATGGATTTCGTTGTTGGGTTGCCTCGGACTCAGGCGGGTTACGATTCAATTTGGGTTATAGTGGACAGACTTACGCGGTCTGCACACTTTCTGCCAGTGCGAGTGGATTTCTCTACGGAGAAATTAGCAAAATTATATGTGAATGAGATTATAAGGCTCGATGGGATACCGGTTAGTCTTGTCAGTGATCGGGACCCGAAGTTTACTTCACTCATTTGGGGAGCCTTGCAGCAGGCTTTTGGCACTCAACTTAGGTTGAGCACTGCATATCACCCGTAGACTGATGGTCAGACTAAGAGGACCATACAGACACTTGAGGATATGCTGAGAGCTTGCACACTAGAGCAGGGTACTGCTTAGGATAGGTATTTGTTATTGGTGGAATTTTTGTATAATAACAATTTTCATTCCAGTCTGGGCATGGCATCGTATGAGGCATTGTATGGGCGGAGATATCGTACTCCTACTTGTTGGACTGAGGTAGGTGATAAAGAGAGATTTGGTCCGGATTTTGTGTATGAGATTGTAAGAACTCGCACCGTTAAATCAGGAAATTAATTAATTAATTATGAGATTAATGAGATAATTGCATAATTGACCCTATAATTATGAGATGGCTTAAATAATTATGGTAAGTGATTAATAATGTGGAAAGTCAATTTTCTGACGAAAAGTGCAGATACCGGTTCTGCCTCACGGTATAAATGCGTACCGATGAAGTATCCCGAAAAATTATGAAAAGTGTATATGTCACTAGAATAATATATAGGACTAGCATAACAAGTTTCAAGTCAAAATAATGAAAACTGGCGTCAGAACTGATACCGGCTACGTAAAAACGCGTACCGGCAAAGTGCTGCGAAAAATAAAATAAAAATATGACAAATCCTAGAAAAATGGCTAGGTTCAGAATCTCAAGTTTGAGATTAAAAGAATAAGCGTAGCTATTAGTGCTAATACAGTGTGATTAATTTAATGGACCTATAAATAGAAGTTGGACCCATAACCCTAGGCCATAATTTGGCTGCTACGTGAGGATTGTGAGTGCTGACTACCTTCAGCCATTTCCTCTCTTCATAGAAGCTTGGAACTTGCATTAAAATCGAACCAAGTTATCACATTTTTTCCTTTTCTCTTTACCAAAACACCATAGCTAGGTGGGAGTTGGTCTTGTGATGGTGTGGGATGTCTCATTTCTGAGTTTAGGCTCCTGACTTGTGTGGTTTTTGGGGCTAAGTTGTGGGTTCTTGTTGTAAGAGCCTTGTTCATACCATTGGAGGTTTCAAGAAGCCATTTTGATGGTGAAAGGTCCAAGCTTGTAGTGTATTTTCGTGCCATTGCAAAGTCAGAACCTTGGAGCTGTGTGGGAAGCTCCAAGTCACTCTCTTTTTCTAAGTTAGAGACACTTGAGGTATACCATGATCACCTCTTTTGCATTTTCTTGATTTGAGCTTGTTTAATCCATTAAAAAGGAAAACTTTGATCATTTGAGTTAAGGACTGAGAATCTAAGTCTAAAATATGTTAACGAACATCTGTTTACGGAGTCATTGGACTCCAAATCGCTTAAGGACCCTTAAAAATGGAATTATGCAGTGAACAGCTCGAGTTTTTTCATTCTGTCTGATAAGTATTCAAATATTTTTCGTGAAGTATTCGAATACTCATCAGTAGTGGTCGAAAATACTTTCTGGGAAGAAAAGTATTCGGATACCATAGTGTAGTATTCAAATACTGAGTAGTATTCGAATATTGTTGGGAAAGTATTCGGATACCATGTGGTATTCGAATACTTAAGTGAAAGTATTCGGATACTTTCTGGAGACATGTAGTATTTGAATACTCATCGAGGAGTATTCGAATACCTCATGCAGAATTTGCATGAGATCGCCTAAAACGAGTTGGAAAGCCTTAATCACTTAATGGAACATTGGACAATGAATATTAATGATTATTTATTGTATAAACAGACTGTGATTGTGTTGTTTGGTGACATTGAGCTAGGGTGGACTTGGCTTGGATTGATTGCTTAAGAGGTAAGCTTTCTTATCCTCGGTTTAGCCATTGTTGGTTCCACCATACCCCATGGAGGGATGGTTTATATGCATGATGTATTTTCATGTATTGATTTTGAAATGTTGTTGAGCTGTTTTGTGCAAATGCCTTATGATATGCATGTGTTGTTCCATCTAGACGGTAAGCCTGTGTATGTAGGAGACATACCATAGGGTGATTCTGTGAGTGGGTGCAAGTGGTGTCTTGCACTGATTGTAGGTAATAGACGTATATAAATCCTGCATTTCTCTAGCCAGTAGAATAGTTGACACACATGACATGATTATTCTACTGCATTGCACTGATTTTGGAACTTATATTGTTTTACTGCTTTTAGAACTTATATTACACATGTAAGTGAGCTTGGGGTGGAGAAATCCTAGAGGACCCCTTGCCTTACTGAGATTTCTGTTTAGAGATCTCACCCCACGTTTGGGACACATTTTCAGGTTCAGGTAACTCGGGGGTTGATACCTCGGGCGGCAGGAGGCCGGAGCTGAGTTGAGATTTATACTTTTATGATGATGTGCTGGATTGTGACATGCTTTACATTTATTACCATGTTATTTGATGCGAGACTTTGTTGGCTTTTGTTGCCTTATTTGGTGAGCACGGGGGTTGTCCATGCCACATTGATTGACCATGTCTTATTTTAGTATTGAGTTGTATAATTGTATCAGGATTATGGTCCGGACTACGTGTTGTAGTTCCGTGATTTAGATACACACATATCTATATTATGAGGTTATTCAGTGTATTTAGCTTTCATTGCAATTTACATACAGACAATGTTTTGAAAAGGATTAAGTAATCAACTTGGTTAATAATAATGACGTCATAAGTGAAAAGAAAAAGTTATTCCGCATTTTAATTAAGTGTGGCTTAATACGATGACATGATACCGGGTATACATGGGGTGCTACATTTTATGGTATCAGAGCACTTTCTAGGGAAAAAGCCTGTATGTATTACAATGACTTAGGTTGTTTTGTTGTGTGTCTTGTCTTGTGTGCTTTCTCTGTTGGGTTTTGCTATGATGATGCATGTGTGACCACATTGTGTGAGCCTAATCAACTCATTCTTTGTGTAACTTGTGCAGAGTCATGGTAATGCCAAGGAAAACCCGAGAGACGAACGAGGATCAACCTGATTCTTTCCTGGCTGCATTTGCTGAGATGTAGGCGGCTCGACTAGCCGACCAGGAGGCCGTGAGAATGGCAAACCAGGCTATGCTGGACGCCGTCAGAGAGGCAAACAGGAAAGCCACCGAGGACGTGCTGGAGGCAAATCTCCTGACAACATAGTTGAAGTACCATCTTGGCAAGGCCAATGTGGTAGATGATGCTTTGAGTCAGAAATCCGTGAGTCTATCCAGTTTGACCATGGGTGACTATGATATTATTGAGCAGTTTCGAGATCTGACGGTGACCTTATTGTTTGGGGGTGCACTCCTCGAAAAGGAAACGGTACAAGTTGAAAATAAGCTCATGGAAAAGATCAAAGAGGCGCGAGTGCAGAGAGAATGCCTTGATTATGTGAAGAACCAAGACAGTGTGTCTTGGAATGAGGACAGATTGCTGACTTTCCAAAAGAGGATTATGGTTCCTCGAGGTCCTTTGACTGAAGACGTGATGACAGAGGCTCATAAGGGCCAGTTTACTGTCCACCCTGGTGCTACAAAGATGTACCAGGACTTGAAGAGAAATTACTGGTGGCCGGGCATGAAGAAGGATATAGCAGTTTTTGTGTCAAAATGGTTGATTTGCCAGAAGGTGAAGATTGAACACCAGAAGCAACTGGTAAACTTCAACCTCTTGAGATTCTGGAATGGAAATGGGAGAGCATTTCCATGGACTTCGTGGTGAGTTTGCCGAAGACTCAGGCTGGTTGTGACTCTATCTGGGTCATTGTGGACAGATTGACCAAGTCTGCCCACTTTCTTCCAGTGAAGGTGAGCTTCACTACTGAGCAGTTGGCCAAAATTTTTGTTCGCGAGATCATGAGACTTAACGGGGTGCCCGAGAGTATCATCAGTGATAGGGACCCGAAGTTCACATCTCGGTTCTGGGAGGCGCTGCAGGGAGCTTTTGGTACTCAGTTGCGATTGAGTACAGCCTATCACACTCAGACTGACGGACAGACTGAGCGGACCATCCAGACATTGGAGGACATGTTGAGGGCTTGCACTTTGGAGCAGGGTTCAGCATGGGATAGGTACCTGCCATTGGTAGAGTTTTCATACAACAACAGTTTCCATGCTAGCCTAGGCATGGCACCCTACAAGGCATTGTATGGTAGGAGGTGTCGGACTCCTACCTGCTGGTCTGAGGTTGGAGACAAGGAGTTGGTTGGCTTGGACTTTGTCCAAGATACCACCCAGCAGATCTAGATGATCAGGGAGAAGCTGAAGCAGGCTCAGAATCGCCAGAAAAGCTATTACGATGTTAAGCATCGTCCACTGGAGTTCAGTGAGAGTGAGCACGTGTTTGTGAGACTTTCACCTATCACCGGTGTTGGTCGGACCCTCGGAGTGAGGAAGTTGAGCCCGAGATTCATTGGGCCATACCAGATACTTGGTAGGGTAGGACCTGTTTCCTATCGACTTGCCTTGCATCCGGACTTGACCAACATCCATGACGTGTTTCACGTGTCTCAACTGCAGAAGTACATAGCAGACCCTTCGCACGTGGTGCAACCTGATGATGTGGAAGCTCGTGAGAACTTAAAAACTCTCGTCGGACCACTCAAGATTCTCGATCGTGGCGAGAAGAAGCTGAGGAGCAAGATCATTCCGATGGTCAAAGTGCAATGGACAGGAATAACTCCTGAAGAGTGTACCTGGGAGCGAGAGGACGAGCTTCTCCGGCAGTACCCCGACTTCCGAGACAGGTATGTTTCTGATTTTGAGGACAAAATCCTTAAAAAGGTGGGGTGAATGTAAGAACCCGCACCGTTAATTTAGGAAATTAATTAATTAACTATGTGAGTAATGAGATAATTCCATAATTGACCCTAATAATTATGATAAGGTTTAAATAATTATGATAAGTGTGAAATAATACTGAAAGTCTCTTTTTTGACGAAAAGTGCAGATACCAGTTATGCTCCACAGTATAAGTGCGTACCGATGAAGTATCCCGGAAAATTACGAAAAGTATGTATATGTCACTAGAATAATATAGAGGACTAGCATAACAAGTTTCAGGTCGAAATAATGAGAACTGGTGCCAGAACTGATACTGGCTATGTAAAAGCGCGTACCAGAAAGGTGCTGCGAAAAATAAAATAAAAATATGACAAATCTTAAAAAAATGAGTAGGTTCAGAATCCTAAGTTTGGGATTAAAATACTAAGCATAGCTATTAGTGCTAATACTGAGTGTTTATGTTAATATATGGATGTCCTAGAGACAATCTTTTAATTAGATTAGGACATATGTGGACCTTTGTATTGTCGCAAATAAATAAAAGCACTATATATCATGTTTCATATTTTGTCTCAATATTACTGTTAATATTTTATATGAGTAACTGGATAAACCCTTGGAATAAAATAGGTATCTCTTGAGTATCTGTGATGAGATCACGATCATGAGCATTCAAGGTTATTCCTTATTTTATGTTCCTAGTCTAGAGACACTGAGAATGGGGATCAGTGATCTCGGGTAAGACTAGCACGACTTATCTACTTGTATTCGGATGTAAGGTAAAGACCTCATGAGCTACAGATATGGAGATGTCTTAGCTAAAGTCGTGGATGGATCTATAAGGGTATAGCTCGCACTGAACAGACCCACAAAAGAGACTCTATGAGGAAATCTCACAGAGAGTATCATTAGAGTAGTCTCTTTATATTTAGGTATGTCTTTCCTTAGACCAGAAGTTATTACCTAGACTGTGTTCTAGAAGGCATGCTTTTACTGTATACCTCGTCTGCCTGAAACATGGAGACTCATAGGTATACTGTTGGGCTTGTCCTGAAAGAGCACAGGGCTAGGGTGATAAGCTGAAGGAATTCGTCAAATCTCTGTGAGAGATTAGGTTATCTGTAAACCGGAGAAATCAGGATGACATTTACAGGGACTCAGGAATCTATGCATAGTAAAAGAGATCATGAGATGATCTGCCTTAAGAGTCAGTAAATTGAAGATTCCCTATTTCGAATAAAGCTTACCCTAAACCACAAAGGTTGATACGCTTCTTTACCCTAGGTTTTATGGGAAGGTAACCGAGACGAAAAGAAATACATACGGCAACTAAATATGTGTAATAGGATGATCAAGTCATTAATCTAACTAGCTCTGGGGCAACAAAGCATTGTTAGTGCTCTGCGTTGTCATTAAATGGGTTGTGGGCTTGTTGGGCCCGAGCCCATTTATGTCAGTGGCTATGTTGGACCTAATGGGTCACACACTAACACCTTAATGTCATGATGATATAGCATTAAAGGTATTGGGCCTAATAATGGTTGTTAGCCCAAGATGAAGTTTGGAAGCCCACCTAAGAGAGAGAGGGCGCATGGTATTGTTAATGGGTTTGGATGGTCCAAGGCATTACTAATTAATTTAATTAGTTAAATTAATTATCAAATATTTAAATTTTGAATTTTGAATTTGAAATTTGAAATTTGAAATTTGAAATTTGAAATTTGAATTTGAATTTTGAAATTCGAATTTTGAATTGGAAATTTGAAATTTGAAATTTGAAATTTGAATTTTGAATTTGAATTTTGAAATTTGAATTTTGAATTTAAAATTTGAATTTGAATTTGAATTTGAAATTTGAATTTGAATTTAGAATTTAAATGTTTGAACGTTTGAATTTAAATGTTTGAATTCAAATTTGGATTGGCTATGAAAAGTTGTTTCATAACAAAAGGATAAGATGAGATCTTGTTGGAACAAATCCCTTGTATCAAGAGAAGATCTATGGAGATCTCCAAGGGCTGATTTGAGGTGCCATTTTGGTGGGAGATGATTGTCATCTTGTCAAACCAACAAGCTCCAATCAGATTTGGTTGTTGAGAGAATCAGTGAGCTAGTTGGTTCAAACTTGAATGCAACAGCTCAAATGTATCTGAACCCTTTTTGGGCTGAATAGGGGCGCATGAATTGGTGGTCATATGATGACCATTGGTTCAGAATTTTGACTAGATAAAAACCTAGTCTTATGAGGATTCAAAGGGGAGGTTGTTGGGATTTTTGAATTGCAACAACCCCACCTTTGTCTTACTCACTTGTGCGCCACTTTCATTATAAGTAAAGTAAAAATTCTGATTTGATACACTAATTCTCTCTCTCTCTTATGCGCCTAGTTGGTGAGTTCCTCCTTAAGGTTTTTCAAAAGAACCTAGCCAATTCTTCTATATACCATTCCCATTCTTGTGAAGTTTTCATGCTGGAGACTTCACTCTTCTAAACACATATACCTAGCCTCCTTCTTCACCTATTGAGCGCATAGCAAGCCTCTCTGTGGTGGTCAATTGGTGGCTTTCAAGAAAGCGTTCTTGCATCTTGACGTGGGTGGTGTGGATCAACGTTAGAGGGTTTGAACCCTTCAAACCTAACACTGATCGTCTTGGAGTTTTGAACTCACAAACAAAGGTAACATCACATGCCATAAAGCATGATTCTTGATTGCATGTGTAATTCCGCATATGAAAAATTTTATTTTTCCCTCTCACATGCTACGGCCTTCAAGGCCATTTTACTTTCAAGTGGTATCAGAGCCGGTCGCTTTACCATCGGCGGGTGATGGTAATTTGTTTGTGAAATTAATTTTCTCACGGTCAAAAGGTCTTTTTGTTAAAGATTAATTCTTTGCATGTGTATTTTTTTTTACGAACATGTTTAATATGATTATGGTGTTCATATATCTACATGACCTCATGGTTTTGTTTGTTTTGATTCTTTGTGAAAGTTTTCAAAAGAAACATTTTTTTGAAAAGGGAATATGATTCTGCCATGATGTGAATATTCAAATGCATTATTTTCTCCATGATTTTATTCAATAAAATTTTTGTATATGATGATGTATGGTTCGGCCATATGAGTTATGGTTAGGGGTGTTAACGGGCCGAGCCGAGCCGAGCCGAGCTTTGATCTTAACGGGCCAAGCCTGTATTTAAACGTGTCCGACTGGCCTTAGCCTGTTACCTGTTACGAATATAATATTGTCTTGTGGCCTGGTTTATTTACAAAAAATAAAAGCCTGTGTGAAGCCTGTCTTAGCCTGTTAGCATGTTAAAGAATAAAAATAAGATAACAGAATTCCACAAAAAATCAATTTCCAGATAGAAACCTTAGCTTCCAATTTGTAGCAATAATTTACAAAGTCTACAATAAATAAATAAAATTAAAGTGAGAGAAGGTAGATAACAGGTTATATTATCTTAGCCCATTATAAAAAAAGTGCCAACAAAAATAAAAATAAAATAAATAAAATAAAAAATAAATTGACACAAACGAGCAGTGCACAGTGGTACGAATGAGTTTTTGTGGGTTTGTTTGTGTGAAGGAGGATGAAGGATAATATAGAACATCACTAGTAATTCCATAAATATACATAAATTCAATATATA
The DNA here is from genome assembly GCF_033153095.1 of Gastrolobium bilobum. NCBI lineage: Eukaryota > Viridiplantae > Streptophyta > Magnoliopsida > Fabales > Fabaceae > Gastrolobium > Gastrolobium bilobum. The sequence continues at coordinate 109,025 of NW_026895293.1, read as the reverse complement.
TCCAAATAGCATAATATAGAACAAAATCATTCAAAAAGTCTGTTAAACCAATAAAGTAGGGTGAAATAAATTGATAAGAGAGAGTTATTACAAGTAGTATAAAAAGTATAAATAAATATTTATATACTAGGCTAGCCTGGGAGGCTCTAAGGCCGAGCTTCTGAATTAGAGCCTGAGGCCTTTTTATTAAACGAGCTTTTGTACAAGTCCAAGCCTGGTTCCAACACGAGCTTTTATTAAACGAGCTCAGGCCTTTACGAGCCGAGCCAAAGGCCCCTGAAAGGCCTCTGACTCGTTTACCACCCCTAGTTATGGTTGAATAAATGGTTTAATATTTGTGATCTTTGAGAAAGATTTGACAAAGATTTGAATTATGCATAAAGATGCAAAATTCGACCATTGGGAGAAAATTGGACAATTTTTGAATTTTGATTCTTGTTTTGATATTTTAATTGTTAAATTATCAAAATATATGTGAGGAAATATTTATATAATATTTGATATTATGTGCTTGCAAGTTGTTTAAATATTCAGGTGCAATTTGGAAGGGGATGGTCATGGTGCTCGAAATTCGAATTTCAAATTTTAAATTAATGTGTAATTTTTCTCTATTTTAATTAGAGTTGTAATTTGAATTTTGAATTTTGTATTTTTATTATTTGTCCCTCCAAAGATTTTTTGGAGTTTCTTTAATTATATGTAATTAGAGAATTAGGCTAGTGGCGTATAGATGACGAGGAGCCGATGCTTGTGAAGCAAGATGGACAAATGCACGAGCACCATGACCATCTCAAATAAAACTGTTTTATATGCATGTATGCTTTTATGTTTTGAGCGACTAGTATGCATGAATTGGACAAATCGCGTTCGTATGTATTATTATGTATGTCCAATTACGACTAGTGTAATCCGACAGATGTTTGACATAGGATAACGACTAGCATGATAATAATATAAATGTGTTTGATGAGACCTAATAAACCCCAAATAAAAGGAACCCTTAAAGGAATAAATTATTAAGCATATGATTACCTCCCACCACTAATATTACTCGAACCTCCTCTACATAGTGGTGCTCCACAACTCAGTTGGGACCCACTGTTTCGTTGAGTAAGAGTAGTATTAGAAGTGTTAGACACTTAAGGTGCTGGTTAATACTTAACTGTGACATAAGTTGCAGGCTCAGCCGGGCTTATGTGCTTAGGGTAATAATGCTAGGTTGGTTGCATGAGATGCACCACTAAGTGACAAGGAGTTGTCAACCTAATGTTAAGATAGGGTATGAGATACTGTTGATGAGGATCAACCCATTATTTAAATTAATCTTGCGGTCACAGACGGGGGTTAAAATAGATAATCGCACTCTTAATCTCACTAAGGTAAAATCTAAAAGTAGATTAACCCTAAGTCAAATGGGAAGGGTCATTGACTTAGATAAAATAGTGGGAGGGGAAAATTATTTAAAGTCTTTAATAATTTGTTTATACAACATGTCTAAATATATTAATTAAATAATCTTTACATCTTTTTCAGTTTTTAGTATGACTAATCCACTGTCACTGCGCTCAATACTCGATATGAACAAACTGACCGGTTCAAACTTTATGGACTGGTATCGGAACTTAAGAATTGTTCTTAGGGCCGCAAAAATAGCTTATGTACTTGGTGCTGCATTACCCATAGCTCCTAGGGAAGGGGAAGATGGGTTCGCGGAATTTGATTTCGAGGCCCACAAACAGCACATGGATGACAATGTGTTGACTGTCTGCATCATGTTGGCATCCATGTCGCCTGAACTGCAAAAGCAGCATGAGCATATGGATGCTCCCTTTATTGTCTTACATCTCAAAGAGTTGTATGGCATTAAAGGCAGACATCAGAGGTATGAGGCCTCTAGAGAATTGTTCTCATGCAGGATGTCTGAGAACATGTCTATGTGCAGTCATGTTCTTAAGATGATCAGGCTCATTGAGAAGCTAGGAGATCTAGGCTTCGTGATGGATGCCGAGCTAAGTAATGACTTAGTCCTGACTTCGCTTCCACCTTCCTTCAATCAATTCATTATGAATTACAACATGCATAGGATGCTTGTGAGCTTGCCTGAATTGTTAAGCATGTTAACAACTGCTGAAGTGTCTATCAAGAAGGATAGGACACATGCTCTTCTAATTGGTAGGCCTAGCAAGGCAAAGGGTAAGGGCAAGGAGCCTGTGAAAGGAGACTCCCTTAAACCCAAAGGAAAACCCAAGAAGAAGAAAGGCAAAAAGAAGGGTAAGAGTGCATCCAAGGACAAAAGCGATACTGAGTGCTTCCATTGTGGCAAGAAAGGCCATTGGAAGACTACCTGAAGAGTGTGAAGGACAAGAAGCATGGTGATGCTTCTACCTCAGGTACTTTCATGATTGAGATAAATTATTCTTGTGCTAATCCTACCTCATGGGTATTGGATACCGGTTGTGGTTCTCATATCTGCAATATGTTGCAGGTGCTTAGGAGCCCAAGGAGATTGGAGAGAAACGAGTTGGACCTCCGCGTTGGCAATGGAGCAAGGGTTGCTGCTCATTCTATTGGAGATGCCGACCTTATTTTGCCTACGGGCCTTTTATTGCATTTGAATAATTGTCTTTATGTTCCAAACATTTCTAGAAACATTATTTCTATTTCTTGTTTAGAACAAGATTGTTTTACTTTTAGTATTAAGAATGGTACATTTTCTATCATTTCGAATGATATTATTTATGGTACTGCTTCTTTAATAAATGGATTGTAAGTTCTGGAAATGGGAACTGAAGTGCTCAATATAGCCGTGAAACGACCTAGGATAGATAATCAATCTTATCTTTGGCATTATAGACAAGGGCACATAAACAAAACAAGATTGTCTAGGATGCATGCAAATGTATACCTAGATTCCATGGATTTGGAATCCTATGGACAATGTGAATCTTGTCTAGCTGGGAAAATGACTTGTCATAAGCCCAAAGGGCTTGAGAGTCATAGGGCTAGTGATTTATTAGAACTCATTCACACTGATGTTTGTGGGCCAATGTCTATAGAGGCTAAAGGAGGATACTCCTATTTCATCTCCTTTACTGATGACAAATCAAGATTTGGGTACGTGTACCTAATGAGATATAAATCCGAAGCCTTTGAAAAGTTCAAGGAGTTTAGGAATGAAGTAGAGAAACAGTGTGGCAAGATGATTAAGACATTATGATCAGATCGTGGTGGTGAATATCTGAGCCATCAGTTTTAGGATTATCTGAGAGAAAATGGAATTCTCTCGCAGTTTACTGCACCTTACACACCACACCAAAATGGTGTCTCCGAAAGGAGAAACAGGACCTTGTTAGACATGGTCAGGTCTATGATGAGTGAGACTCAACTTCCAAAATCGTTTTGGGGATATGCCTTAGACACAACGGCATACCTTCTAAATATGGTACCGTTTAAATCTGTTCAGACCACACCATATGAGATATGGAATGGTAAGAGACCCAACCTGAGTTATCTCAGGGTATGGGGATCGCCAGCTTATGTCAAAGCGTTGGCATTAGACAAGCTTAGTGCTAAGAGTATTAAATGTCTATTTGTGGGGTATCCTAAAGGTACTAAGGGATACTACTTTTACTCCATGGATGAACACAAGGTGTTTGTGTCAAAGAATGCTGAGTTCCTTAAGAAGGATTTGATCTCTCAAGGAGCCAGTGGGAGTAAGATTGATCTTAAAGAAGTTCAAGAACCACATGAACAGATTGAGGAACCCGAGTCTGCTCCACATGCGACGTTCTCCAATGGAGAAGTAAACACACAACTCCGTAGGTCAACGAGGGTCATCCATCCACCTGAGAGGTATGGGTTTGTGATTGAGAATCAGCAAACCGTCGAGGATGATGAACCAAGTAACTACGAAGAGGCAGTCAAGGATGTTGACTCTTCTAGATGGCTTGAAGCCATGGAATCTGAAATGGATTTGATGTATCAAAACAAGGTATGGACCTTGGTTCCTAAACCGCAAGGAATAGTTCCTATCGGTAACAAATGAGTCTTTAAAAGAAAGACTGATGCAGATGGCAACGTTCAGACCTACAAAGCTAGGTTGATTGCGAAAGGGTATCGTCAAAGACAAGGAGTTGACTATGATGAGACTTTCTCGCATGTTGCCATGATCAAATCTATTAGGATCATGCTTGCAATAGTGACATATCACAACTATGAAATTTGGCAAATGGATGTCAAGACCGCCTTCTTGAATGGGTTCTTGAAGGAGGAAGTGTACATGACACAACCTGAGGGCTTTAAAATCAAAGATCAGGAGCATATGGTATGCAAACTTCAAAGGTCGATATATGGGCTAAAGCAAGCATCAAGGAGTTGGAATATTTGTTTTGATGAAGTCGTTAAGAGTAACGGTTTTATCAAGAACGAGGATGAACCTTGTGTTTACAAGAAGGTTAGTGGGAGTAATGTCGTCTTCCTGGAACTTTATGTAGATGACATATTGTTAATAGGAAATGACATCCCCACATTACAAATAACGAAAGAGTGGCTTTCAAAAAGCTTCACCATGAAGGATTTGGGAGAAGCGGCCTTTATACTTGGTATAAAGATCTATAGAGATAGATCCAAGAGGCTGCTGGGTTTATCTCAATCATGGGGTACATCTTTCAAATGCTATGTGTCCTAAGTCACAACCTGAGAAGGATCGCATGAGTGGAATTCCATACGCTTCGGCTATTGGATCCATCATGTATGCCATGATATGTACGAGACCAGATGTCTCATATGCTTTGAGCATTACGAGCAGATACCAGTCGGACCCTGGAGAGGGTCACTGGACAGCAGTCAAGACTATCCTTAAATACTTAAGAAGAACCAAGGATGTGTTTCTGGTCTATGGTGGGGTTGATGAGCTAACAGTGAAAGGGTTCACTAATGCCAGCTTTCAGAGTGACAAAGATGACTGCAAGTCACAGTCAGGGTTCGTATTCACCTTAAATAGTGGGGCAGTATCTTGGAAGAGTTCTAAGCAGAAGACAACAGTAGATTCAACGACAGAAGCTGAATATATAGCTGCTTCAGAAGCAGCTAAGGAGGCCGTGTGGATCAAGAAGTTCATATCTGAACTTAGGGTAGTTCCAAGCGTGGATGAGCCCATACAGTTGCTTTGTGACAACACTGGAGCCATTGCGCAGTCAAAGGAACTTAGGTCTCATCAAAGATCTAAGCACGTGCTCCGCAGATATCACCTGATTAGAGAAATCATTGATAGGATGGATGTAAAGATGGATTATATTCCCACAGATGATAACCTAGCCGATCTCTGACAAAGGTTGTTTCTCAGAGGAAACATGATAGTCATTTTGAGGCTTTGGGTATACGACTTAGGTCTGATTGGCTCTAGGCCAAGTGGGAGCTTGTTAGTATATGGATGTCCTAGAGACAATCTTTTAATTAGATTAGGACATATGTGAACCTTTGTATTGTCGCAAATAAATAAAAGCACTCTTTATCCTGTTTCATATTTTGTCTTAATATTACTATTAATATTTTATATGAGTAACTGGATAAACCCCTTGGAATAAAATAGGTATCTCCTGAGTATCTGTGATGAGATCACGATCATGAGGATTCAAGGATACTAGAAATTTATTCCTAATTTTAAGTTCCTAGTCTAGAGACACTGAGAATGGGGATCAGTGATCTCGGGTAAGACTAGCACGACTTATCTACTTGTATTCGGATGCAAGGTAAAGACCTCATGAGCTACAGATATGGAGATGTCTTAGCTAAAGTCGTGGGTGGATCTATAAGGGTATAGCTCGCACTGAACAGACCCACAAAAGAGACTCTATGAGGAAATCTCACAGAGAGTATCATTAGAGTAGTCTCTTTATATTTGGGTATGTCTTTCCTTAGACCAGAAGTTATTACCTAGACTGTGTTCTAGAAGGCATGCTTTGACTGTATACCTCGTCTGCCTGAAACATGGAGACTCATAGGTATACTGTTGGGCTTGTCCTGAAAGAGCACAGGGCTAGGGTGATAAGCTGAAGGAATTCGTCAAATCTCTGTGAGAGATTAGGTTATCTGTAAACCGGAGAAATCGGGATGACATTTACAGGGACTCAGGAATCTATGCATAGTAAAAGAGATCATGAGATGATCTGCCTTTAGAGTCAGTAAATTGAAGATTCCCTATTTCGAATAAAGCTTACCCCTAAACCGCAAGGGTTGATACGCTTCCTTACCCTAGGTTTTATGGGAAGGTAACCGAGATGAAAAGAAATACATATAGTAACCAAATATGTGTAATAGGATGATCAAGTCATTAATCTAACTAGCTCTGGGGCAACAAAGCATTGCTAGTGCTCTGTGTTGTCGTTAAATGGGTTGTGGGCTTGTTGGGCCCGAGCCCATTTATGTCAGTGGCTATGTTGGACCTAATGGGTCACACACTAACACCTTAATGTCATGATGATATAGCATTAAAGGTATTGGGCCTAATAATGGTTGTTAGCCCAAGATGAAGTTTGGAAGCCCACCTAAGAGGGAGAGGGCGGATGGTATTGTTAATGGGCTTGGATAGTCCAAGACATTACTAATTAATTTAATTAGTTAAATTAATTATCAAATATTTAAATTTTGAATTTTGAATTTTGAATTTTGAATTTGAAATTTGAATTTTGAAATATGAATTTTGAAATTTGAAATTTGAAATTTGAATTTGAAATTTGAAATTTGAAATTTGAATTTGAAATTTGAATTTGAATTTGAAATTTGAATTTGAATTTAGAATTTAAATGTTCGAACGTTTGAATTTAAATGTTTGAATTCAAATTTGAATTGGCTATGACAAGTTGTTTCATAACAAAAGGATAAGATGAGATCTTGTTGGAACAAATCCCTTGTATCAAGAGAAGAACTTTGGAGATCTCCAAGGGCTGATTTGGGGCGCCATTTTGGTGGGAGATGATTGTCATCTTGTCAAACCAACAAGCTCCAATTAGATTTGGTTGTTAAGAGAATCAGTGAGCTAGTTGGTTCAAACTTGAATGCAACAGCTCAAATGTATCTGGACCCTTTTTGGGCTGAATAGGGGCGCATGAATTGGTGGTCATATGATGACCCTTGGTTCAGAATTTTGACTAGATAAAGACCTAGTCTTATGAGGATTCAAAGGGGAGGTTGTTGGGATTTTTGAATTGCAACAACTCCACCTTTGTCTCACTCACTTGTGCGCCACTTTCATTATAAGTAAAGTAAAAATTCTGATTTGATACACTAATTCTCTCCCTCTCTTGTACGCCTAGTTGGTGAGTTCCTCCTTAAGGTTTTTCAAAAGAACCTAGCCAATTCTTCTATATACCATTCCCACTCTTGTGAAGTTTTCATGCTGGAGACTTCACTCTTCTAAACACATATACCTAGCCTTCTTCTTCACCTATTGAGCGCATAGCAAGCCTCTCTGTGGTGGTCAATTGGTGGCTTTCAAGAAAGCGTTCTTGCATCTTGACGTGGGTGGTGTGGATCAACGTTAGAGGGTTTGAACCCTTCAAACCTAACACTGATCATCTTGGAGTTTTGAACTCACAAACAAAGGTAACATCACATGCCATAAAGCATGATTCTTGATTGCATGTGTAATTCCGCATATGAAAAATTTTGTTTTTCCCTCTCACATGCTATGGCCTTCAAGGCCATTTTACTTTCAGTTTAAACTTAAATCGCCTATATATATGCTCATTTGGCACTAAACCCTAGGTATTCTTCTGTTGCTTTGTGATTTGGAGGCTGACCAGCTCCCATACACGGTTCCATTTCCCTTTCTTCTTCATAGTGTGAGCCAAGAGGCCATTTCTTCCATAGAGTCTTCACCTAAACACTTGTGTGAGAAAGAGTTTGCTTGGTGAGTGAGGAAACACTCCATTTCTGAGCTGGTGGGTCTGTGTGAATGGGAGTTGGGAGCTGACTTTTTGGTAGAAGTGGTGGGAGCCATTTCCTTGGTTGTGGGAGCTTCAAGTGGTAACCTTTGTGAAGAAAGGGCCAACCTTGATACCCATTTTCGTTCACCTTGAAGTCTAAACTATAGGAGCTGAAGTGTGAGCTCCAAGAGCACCTTCTTGCTCTGTTTTAAGCTTTGGGTAAGTTTTTGAACCTTGATCATGAGTTTTAGTTGTTTAAAGGTTGAGTCTTGGCATGTGAATGTGTTGTTTAAGTAACTAACATGATCATGAACCTAAAAGTGAATAAAAATGCATGCTTGGACGTCCTTATGGGTTAAAAGTTGAACCTATTTACAAAAAAAAAAAAAAAAAAAAAGTTGAACCTTGGGAGTGATATCTCGCGAAATGCAGAAAATGCATTATGTGACACCCTCCCCTGTATGCATCCAAGGGAGATGTCTGCTACGCGGATTAGAGTCGCAACGTCAATATATTCAATAAAAATGTACGTTTTACAGTCCCAATAAAAAACCTTGTATTAGAACCGGGTTTCACAGAAAAACAGCTGGACATAAAAAAACGCATGCTTGCTGTAAGTGTAATTTTTCCAGAAAACCTCCTGTTTTGCAAAAATCATATAAAATTGAATTCTCATACTTTGGACACAAAGTTTATATAATCAGAAACTAGACATCTGGGCTTTAAGTGCATATAATTATATGTCAATCGGAGGTCTGTAGCCCCAGAAACAGAACTCGCAAAGTGCTCGAAAACTTAGTTCCAAAAATCCAAAATTTAAACAGCAAAAATTGTTTGTCAAATTAAATACCAGAATTACATAAGTCTTAAGCGAATATAAAAAAATTCAATCTACAGCATGCTCCAAAACAGAATAAAAATTTCAACTTGTCCGACTCCAAATTACTACATAACATTAAACATTCAGTGCACAGCCAACAAACAACAAACAGACAGCAAGTTTCCAAAGCAGCAAAATAAAACAACACATATCCAAAATAATAGCCCTTCAAATGCTTCTCTGACCTCCTGTAATTTTATAAAAATTGAGTCCCAAAAGGGGTGAGAAAGATCCCAGTAGTGTGATAGCAAAACCAGTAAAGCAACAATATTAGTCTAGATACAGAATTCCAAAACAGTCGCATCAACAATTAAATTTCCGAACAGATACTAAATTATAGTCAGAATGCGTATATAACGCCAGAATAATGTACGTTCATAGCACTGCAGTGCACGTACTACTAACTAACACAGTGGAGATTCCATTTGGCCCATCAGAGGGGAAGTCCAACTGCGACCTATGCGAACTGAGCCACGGTTCCTTCTCCCTGGTACCTGAGGGATGCCTACATGATGCATGCTCAGACAAATGTTTCTTTTCATAAATATTCATAGTTCACAAACAACATGAAAATAATGCGTGTATGCCATGATATGTTTCGCGCGCACAAAAAAAACAAATGGGTTTATAATGTAGATGAGCATGACAGAATCAGAATCAGAGTACCATGTTTCTCATGGATTTTCAACACCAATATTTCGGATAACAAATATTTCCAAAACAGAAATTCATTATGTCAAGTCCAAAGGCAGATTATAAATGATATTTAACAGAATACAAATCCAAAGGCACATGTGAGCAAAAATTCAAAATTGCATGCACTAGCTAATAGTCACAATAGGCTTCACCACCAAACACTTACCTGCGTGTCCAAATAATAACCAAACAGCACCAAATTCAGCGCACACACTAGGGGTTATGCGCACCTAAGAAGAAATATAACAAGTCAGAATTACACGTCACATTTTTCCTATACGTTACATAACGTTTTCATTCCTCAAGACCCTTAATTCTCAATCGGTTTTCATGGTTCTTTTACTAACAAATTTATGACTTCAAACAATTTTAACAACTTATTAACAGCGAAAAATCCAAGGTTTCCCCATCATGCCAATTCGGGTTTCAACACTAAAAAAAGAGGCTCATGATTTTTATCCACATTTTCTACTCTACTACTCCTATGGTGCTCTAAAGGGGGACCTATAGCAGGCTGTCCAATTAATTAAACATATGCAACATTAGCTACCTCCTCCTAGTTCAACAAAACAGAATACTCAACAAGGGAGACTATATCCCAAGCTTCAAAAAAATCAATACTGTGTGCTTATAAGCACAAGGCCCAATCGGTTCAAAAAGGGAAGAATCAACAAGAAAAGGAATGACAACAGGAATTACATTTCCTAGCATGCAGATACGGTCGAACAACAAAGAAACAAAGGAAGAGTTTGGGATTAACTTACGTTTTCTTGGCTCTACACACCAAAGCTCCAAATCGGACAAGGAGCCAACTTTTACCCTCCAATGTTCCAAGGACTCTAATCCAACCACATGCAATGGAAGGGATGACTTATCAAGGCAGAACCTTGTACATTCAAAAAGAACAACCCAATGAGAACCGATTTGTGTGTAGAGATGAATAAGGATAAGAGAAAATAGCTCACCTCCTTGAATGGGGTCTTCGGCCAACAAGAAGAAAAAAGAAAGAGATGCTGAGTTATCTTTGCTCCCTGCTCATGGAGTTCACGGCCTAGCTAGGAGAAGAGGGGGAAAATGGGAGAGAATAATTGCAACTAGGTTGTTGGTGCTCTTCAAGGATGGTCACGGTTTTAGCAAGAGATGAGAAGATGATATGTAATTTTTTCTTGATGTTCTTTCTCTACTAAGCTCACAGTTTTAGGGGAAAGGAGGAGATGGAATGAGCTAAGTCTTTGTTCTGATTTAAGAGGTAAACATTTAGCTTGGTGTCCCACATACAGCGTCTAGGGAGAAAGATAGAGGTTTGAAGGCTGATTAAAATGCTAACAAGGACCAGAATATAACTTGGCTTTTCCCTTTTTATGCGCACAAGGAGGGAGTGAGGGTTAGGAAGGGTGTGAGATTTCTGTCCAATAGGGATACATGCAAACTGACCACTCTCCCCTCATTGGTTGCATGTTTGAAAAGGCTGGTTGAGCTTGGCTAAAACAACAAGCAATCAGAATTTCCTACCTAACCTATGCGCATAACAAGAGGTTACAAGGGTGGATGAGCTTGCCATGTGGAGCTTCTAGACCAATAGGGAACAACCTTGTAAGTTTCTTGAGGTAAGGTGAGAGGATTACTAAGAGGTTAAGGCTGAACATAATTCCCACTTAGGGGCTCTTGGGCTGTCGGCCATGGGGGGAATTGGGTCCAAAACACTATGTCCAAGGGCTCTCCTATCTTATGAACTAACCCATGCCTTATTATTTTATGCACCCACTAATTATTAACTAAGGGGTTTATTCATTGAAATAAAATTAAGTACATGATTATAACTAGTATTCGAATTCAGAAACATACATACTAATCCCTAATAGCATGCAAAAAATGTAATTTCCCTAACTCAAATTAATTCCACCCTAAATATTTATATATATATTTCGAATTCAAAACATGCATTAACATTAATAATGGCAATTTATATACGTTCCTAAATTTTACGGGATGTTACACATTCTGTTGCGAAATATCCGGATATTGATATCCAGATATGGGACTTGTGATATCCGGATATGGATATCCGGATATGATATCCGAATATGGATATCCAGATATGTCCCCGACAAATATCCGGATATTCTGGGAAGTTCGAGACAGTAACGGTATTGTTCATACATAATGATATTTTGGGTTTGTAGACCCATGATTGGTTAATGTGGACTTCTGTAATAACTAACCTAAGTCAGAATCAAAGTGATTAAGGGCTTATGGCTTTGTGAGGAGCCTAAAGACATGAAACGTAAAAGGAAGGCGTGTCTTTGTGTCTTATGCTTGTAGAGTATGAATATTGATATGATTATTGGTCCAAACAGATTGTGATTGTGCTGTGTGTGGACTTTGAGCTGGTGTGCACCTTGGATTGGATTGATTGCTTAGAGGTAAGCTTTCGTGTCCTTGGTTTAGCCATTGTTGGTTCCACCATACCCCTTGGGGGAATGGTTTATATGCATGATGTGTTTTCATGTATTGATTTATTGAAATGCTTTTGAGCTGTAAGTGCAAATGCCCTATAATATGTATGTGATGTTTCGCCTAGATGGGAATATGATCCTGTGGGCAGGTACGACATGGGCGTGTATTATTGTGGGTTGTAGACGTATGTACATCCTGCATTCCTTTGGCCAGTAGAATATCTTGACACACATGACATGATTATATGCTGCATTGCATTGACTATATAACTTATATTGTTGAACTGCTTTTAAAACTTATATTACACATGAAAGTGAGCTTGGGGTGGAGAAATCCTTGAGGACCCCTTGCCTTACTGAAATTTCTATTTAGAGATCTCACCCCACGTTTGGGGCACATATTTCAGGTTCAGGAAACTCGGGGGTTGAGACCTCGGGCGGCAGGAGGCCGGAGCTGAGTTAGGCATTGCTGCTTTTACTGCTATGATTGGATGCTGGCATGTTTTCTGCTATCTTTACGATTATGTTGCTATTGTTGAGACTCTGTTAGGCTCGTTACCTTATTTGGTGAGCATGGGGGTTGTCCATGCCACATTGATTGACTATGTCTTATTTTAGATTCGAGTTGTATTAATGTATCAGGATTATGTCCGGACTACGTGTTGTAGATCCGTGACTTAGATACTCACATATTTATATTATGTGGTTATTTAGTGTAGATAGCTGTCTATTTGCAATTACATACAGGCAATGTTTTGAAAAAGGATTTAATAATCAACTTGGTAATGATAATGACGTCATAATTGAAAAGAAAAAGATATCCAGCATTTTTAAATTAAGCGTGGCATAATACGATGACATGATAACAAACCGGGTATACACAGGGTGTTACAATGGGCATGGCACCTTACGAGGCACTGTATGGTAGGAGGTGTAGGACTCCTACCTGTTGGTCTAAGGTTGGAGATTGTGAGTTATTTGGATTGGACTTTGTCTAAGAGACTACGCAGCAGATCTAGATGTAACATCCCCGTCTCGAGCCGGTTCAATTAACATGCATATGATACAAACAGAAACAGCGGAAGACTTAACTTACGAAAATACGAGCTAAATTTTTCTTTTTCTAGTTTAATTCTTATTCGAAGGAGACAAAAATCGGGCAGAGTATCCTCTGTAAATCGGATAACTAGGGATTTTCCAATCCCACTCTCAAGAGTTCCTGATTGACAGTTTATACAGTATATACTTTCAGAAGTACCAGACATCCACATATAATCATATACCCATCCATGGGCGCATGCATAACTGGGCTCCGTGACCCTACATCTAGCAGCATGCAATCCAACACGTAAACATAACTGAATACTACATTGTCATATCAACATGCCTGAATACCCAAATATACATGCATCATACTGAAAGACATGTACAAAACATATACAGGCCATATACAAAGTAAAGGATCAGACATAATGATCCACAAAATGCTGAAATACTAAATAACATAAATACACTCCAAAATAGTAGTAACCTACAGCTACTCAAAATCTGGTCCGTCCAAACGCCTCAACCACGGGTAGCGTCCCTGCCTAGTGATGGCTCACCGGGAATCTGAGAACCTGAAATAATGTCCCCAAAGAGGGGTGAGATAACAATCTCAATAAGCTCCAGGTTTATCGAGAATTCTCCATACCCCTGGCTCACTCTTGCATGAAGGTCAGATACAGAGTATACAAGTGCAACATATAACAGATATCATAACAGAATAAAGCATATATACATATCTTATCAGAGGCGTGCGCCGTCATTCCCAACGAAGGACCCCAAGCGGAACCAGAACATGTCAGAGGCGTACACCGTCAATCTCAGGGGAACCCCAAGAAGACATCCATGTACCATACAATCAATACAGAAATCATATCAGAATAATTCATATCATGTTATCAAATAGCTCTATATGAATGCATCTATACAAAGCATCAAAACAGTCATACAATCCAACCACAGTTCACTAACTATGGTGGAGCACTCAAGCAGGAAAAGACTCTTTAAACATAGAGCTTACCTCTTGAAGCTTTACCAATCCGCTTACTTCTGGCACAAGTTACTTATATAGCTTCAACAAGATTCGAACCCTTTTCAGTCCCTAGGTACACCTAGAGAAGAATCCACAACAAAATCAATAAAATGGTACTATGCCATGATTCTTACATAAGGCATACATTTTATCGCTTATTTTTGTTTCTTTATATTTTTGCCAACCCTATGCCAATACACAAGTCAAGACCATACTTCTATAATCCTTTTATTAGACGTTTATTACAATTTTAATTGCTCTCTATCCCCAACGACCTTAAATGGCCGAAACCAAAGCTAGGAAGGCTAGGAATTTCATTGAGTTAATTAACAAAACCAATAGTTCCTAGAATCTCACTCGTCTCCTAAGTTCCATATAGCAATTTTTAAACACATCCTTTGGCCTATTCTTCTTTTCAAGGCCGTGGAATGCATATATGGAGACCAAGGTATTTTTCATCATTTTTCCATACTATTTCACTTCTTCAACTCATCAATTACATGCATTGGAAACTCCTCATCTTATCAAAATAAAATGTAACTTAATTTATCCCTAAATCACCCTAAAGGCCGAAATCAATAAGAGAATCTCAAAGGGTTCCTTTCTTTTTCAATTTATTTTCTTTACTTAATTTTTGCAACTTACACATACATACCACCTTCACAATCCATGTAATTAAATTTTTTGCACAATGAACCTTATTTAACCTATCATGGCCGAAACATGAGGAGCACAACACCATAGGATTTTTCCAATTTCACACATATACAAATGCTTATTTTACATTCCTATATCCCAACAAAATCAATAATCCATCATCAATTTAATTTAAAACTCAAGGTCTTTCCCACCAAATCATATTCTAAATTTTTCAAACTCAAATCATGAAAACTAAACCATAGAAATAGAGGTTTGTTACCTCTAATCCCTTGTACAAGGCCTAGAGAGCAAACTCCAAGCAAGGCTCCATCAAACTCCAATTTTTTCTTCTTTGATGAATAGTGAAACGAAAAGGGGGTGAGGAAGAACTTCCTCCACAAGAAAAATCAGCCCCAATGGAGTAGTGGAATGGATTCACTAGCCTTTTTCCTTAAAGTTTCATGTATGGCATCATGGCTTTTGGTGGCAAAATGAGTGGAAATGAGAGGAAGAAAAAAAAGAAACCCTAAGCCCTCTTCTCCATGGCAGCCGCGGGTTTGGGAGGGGAAGAAGGAGACAGAAATGTGAGTGAATAGTGATTCTCAAGTCACTTAAAGGTTTATAAGCACATGTGGCTTTTATCTGTTGTATTTTCTTCGCGTATTTTCTCTTAACTGACCCGGAACTAACTTAAAGCTACGGACATATTTTTATTTTTCTGAAGTCATTTACATTAATTTTTATTTCCTAAGGAACAATATTCATAATTCACAGCATGGTTTCGCACCGTTTTTGACGAAATGCACTGTGAATCATTAAATATAAGTCGTTTGCTTACGAAACTTAAAACTTATAAACTTATCATTCTTGGGCCTATTTTGACTTGCTTGGCATATATTGAACTTTCTTATTCTTATTTCATCAATTATTTATTTCTGGACTCTATCGATTGCTTAAATAGCAGTACAAAATACCCGGTAGAAAACACTATTCACGAGATTTTCACGGAAAGTGTCAGACTATACAATTTTTTGTTCAGAACTCATATTTGGCGTCAGAATATCCAATTATGTCTCTCAAATCATTTTGCTCATTTAAGACCTACCGGTTAATTCACAAGACTGCAGATTATCCGGCAGAACGCACTGTTCATCACCTAATCATGATTACAGTCAAAATACTCAAAATCACACTCTGAATCTAATTATGGCATTTAAATCCTCAAATTAAACCTCTAATTAAGATTTACCAGTTAGGGTCATTATACCAGATGATCAAGGAAAAGCTGAGGCAAACACAGAATCGCCAGAAGAACTATTATGATAACAAGCATAGGCAATTGGAGTTCATTGCGGGTGAACACGTGTTTGTGAGACTTTCCACTGTCACGGGTGTTAGTCGTGCCCTCGGAGTGAGGAAGCTTAGCCCGAGATTCATTAGGCCATACCAGATACTTGGTAGGATACGGCCTGTTGCCTACCGGCTTGCCTTGCTAGGGAACTTGACCAACATCCATGATGTGTTTCACGTGTCACAATTGCGGAGATACATAGCTGATCCTTCGCATATTGTGCAACCTAATGATGTAGAAATTCGGGAGAACTTAAAGACTCCCGTAGGACCACTCAAGATACTTGATCGAGGTGAGAAAAAACTGAGGAGCAAGATCATTCCCATGGTCAAAGTGCAATGGGAAGGAAGAACTCCAGAGGTGTGTACTTGGAAGCGGGAGGACGATCTTCTCCGGCAATACCCCGAGTTTAGGAACATGTATGTCTCTAATTTGCTAACAAAATTCTTAAAAGGTGGGGTGAGTGTAAGAATCAGCACCGCTAAATAATTAATAAAATAATATTATCGATGTCGGAGCATGAACTTGATAAATATTTAGAAAGTCGAATAATGCTTAAAGTCGCTTTTCGGATGAAAAGTGCAGATACCAGTTCTGCTTCGCGGTATAAATGCGTACCGGTGCAGGATCCCAAAAAATTATAATATAAATATTCCTAGAAAAATATCTAGGTCAAGGATATCAAGTTTGGAGTAAGAATAATAGGTTTTGATATCGGCTACGTATAAAATGCTTAGCGGCAAAGTGCTGCGAAAATTATAATAACAATATGATAATTCCTAGAAAAATGGCTAGGTTCAGAATATTAAGTTTGGAAGAAAAATAATTAGCGAAGCTAGGCTTTGGTACTTGAGTAATGATCTTACTGTGTTGGTTATTTGGTGAGCATGGGGGTTGTCCATGCCACATTGGTATAAGTTATGTTTATTTCAGACTTGAGCTGTAACATTGTATCAGGATATTGTCTGGTCTACATGTTGTAGTTCCATTACTTGATACTTATTTATGCTATGAGGTTATTCAGTGTAGTTATTTATTGCAATTTACATACAAGCGATATTTTGAAAAAGAATAAGTAAATCCACTTGGTTAATATATGATGAGTTTCATAATTGGAAAAATTTAGCTTCCGCATTTATTGTGCTACGCTATTACCATTTATATGTTTAATACACCGGGTGCACACCGGGTGTTACACCTCTCCTCTGCTATTCTCTATTGGGTAAGGGATCTATTTTCACATATTTTTGTATGTGCATGAGAAGGACAAGAAGGGTTTGAGTTCGATGATATAACTTTTTATTAACTCAATTGGAATATGTGTTTGATACTTTGATTAGTTTGTGAATATTGACTTGTGGATGTAATTGGTTGAATTATGTTAAGTATATTTTGAATCTTTAATGATTGGTGGTTTGATTTTTTTGAATTTTTCATATAGAATATATATTTATATTTTTTTAATATATAAAATTGGGTCAGCGAAGTGATCCCCTGACCCCACGATTAAACCCGTGACCCCTGACCCCTTACCTCGATTGAGTCAATGTCCGGGCTGGATTTTTAAACACTGATAAATACTACTGATCTGCTTAGAATGAGTTTGATTAATAAAAAATTATCCAAAGAACTATTTATGGCGGATCAAGAATATTGAATAAGAAGCGGTTAGCAATTACAAATTATGTATAAATTAATCTAATTTTAGTATAAAAGATTTTAACACTACCGTTAAAAATTTAAAATAAATAAAACAACTTAATTCTTCTTCTTCTTTTTTTGAAATTAAAAAAGTTTTGAAAAAGAGAATTTACCACATTTCCATTTAATGCATGTCAATAGTAAGGTATGAGATATATATGATGACATTATAATGTACTCCAGTGACTTGCAAATAGTAGATGAAATTTAGAGTTTATAATATTACAACAAAAACTCTTTTATATTGGCATGAATAGCTAGCTACTATCTCTAGCTGTTTACTTTAACTTAATTTAAGGCTAATTTAGAGAGTATTTCTCATAAAAAAAGTGTTTTGATCATGTATATGTTTCTTAAAAGGGGTTTGTTTTTCTCATGTTGTATGAGAAAACAAATCCTTTCTACTCGCATCATAAAAACATGTCACTCTTAAAAATTTATTTGTGATACTTTGAAATGTGATACTTAAAAATCCTTTCTACTCGCAACATAAAATTTATTTTTCCCTTCTTAAAAATGTGATACTTTGATTTCTTTGTATGATCACAGAACCCAATAGGAGAGAAAAAAACAAGGGTCAATACATTGAAGGTTTCTATGTCACACCAAAACATCCATCATCTCATGTTTCCAGCCAAAATTATTATCAAAGTAATGACCCTTAATGTACTCAAGGAGATAAGAAGGACAAAAGCAACAATCATAATATTATTATTAAAATCACATAATATTTTAATATCAAAACGAGAGACTTTGCACAAGGCACTTACAGCCAAGGGCTTATCTCTCTGTCTATGTCTTTGGAACAACCAATGTTTTCAATTAATGTATTAATAGGCTTCTCGGACAAAGAGTCACTTTTTTTTTTATTCATCAATCTCATTGCATATATATCCAAATGGGTGCCGGGTGGTTAAGATTAACTGTTTGAATTGTAAGATCGAAAGTTCAACCATTAGGAAGATATTTGATATTCATCACACCCAAATCGAACTTGCCATAACAATGTATATATTTAAAAAAAAAAAAAAAATCTTATTGCACATATAAGGCTATATATAAGCATGGACATCAAATCCTCTATTCTGCCCAAATGTACTTTACAAGTATCTTGGGGGGACTGAATATTGTTGAGTCCTTTATCCTTAACACGTGGGTGGGATGACAAAAGTGTCTGCAATTTGTTCAAATCGATGTACAATGAAGAGAGCCATACTTCAAACATTAGCAGCTTCGACTAGAACAAACTGGAAAGTATGTTAGATGCCCCGGCAGAGTTTGCAACACTTTAATTTGTGCAATACTGAGGTGCACATGCGACAAAGCGAATGTTTTAGAATTCCTAAAAAGGAAAAGAAAAAAAAATTAATCTAAACTCTTTTTTTCTCTTCATTAATAAAAAGATATATTCTTGTATGCATACAAACTTAAGATACGTGCACATAATTTATAATATTAATAATATAAGACTCTTTAATCAAATTCGAACTCTAACCACTTTCTTAAGATCGTTGAACGTGTCTTTCTTAAGTTTATGTATATTGAGGCGTTGGTTAGAGAAGAAATTTTTTTTATCAGTGAATTATAATTATTAGAAATATAGTGAGAAAGTAAAATTTCTGATAAAGTTAAAAAAAAATTATTTGATAGGCCGAAATATTATTAAAAAAATTAGCTTAAATTTTCTGAGTCTATGTTTGGTTGAAACTAAAATATTGCTGAGAGTTCACCAAAAAAAAATTATTGTGAAAAAATGGGTTGAAATTATCAAAGTAACCCTTGCCTATCAAATTTTGGCATTTATTTCAGTAATATTTGTGTCCAAATTTTCGCTCCCCAATTTTTTGTTTCCCAGCTAAATCAAAATACCACCCTTTGGGTGGTATTCTCAAGTGATAATCTGGATAAAATTTTACACATAATATCAAATTTCCATGCAAATTAGAACTCTAGGCAAATTTTTTGAAAACTCCTACCTAACATGGTCTTCTTTGAATCCCATGTAAACTTTTCCGAGCAACAAAATAAAATTCCCTTACCAAACACAGAAAAAATTCTTTTCACTGAACTCCTTTTTCATAGTTATATATCTATATACGCTACATGACGTTTGCGTTCTTCAGAAATATTATAAAAATTTAGTTGAGCTTGTTATTAATCACTCCTATTTCGCATTTAGATAAAAATTTTAATTGGTGGGACGTGGAAAAAACAACGGAGGTAAGGAGAACCAGGATGAATCTGTGTCTTTGTTCTTCCTTCTCTTCTCTTTTTCTGTTCTAGAATTCTGTATGTAATTTCTCAATGTCAACAAAATTTAGGAGAACCAATTAAGTTACAATCATTTCATGGTTTAGGGATGATACTAAACCTTAATAAAAGCTTACACAAATAGGATACCAAAAAAAAAAAACAAAACAAAACTTACACTAATATAATGTCATCTATTAAGAAGGACTACTGGCTCACGGAACCGAGAAAGTGGAACCAAATTAATGTTGGGTCGAAAGCTCTATAATTAATTATACTCAAAGGTGGTGAAAACTTAATATCAATTAAAAAAAAAAAAATAGGCCATAAGGAATTATCCTGTTCTAAAATCAAGGCACTTTAAGTCTCAATGAAAATTTATGACAGTATTTATAAATGACATAAGAGCCGTCAGAATATTAAAAAAAGAAGTCTATTGGCACTAATAATCATAGCAGTTTAACTAACTCTTCGTGTGCCTGATATCAATATTTAATTCCTTCTTATAAACGGTCTATATAATTTATATTAGGACTGGTCTGAAAGATGCTTAATTTCTGCTTCTAGTTGGAAATCATTTACATAATTTAAAAGATGATAATGTATGTCATCTTAATAAAGAGGCATGATTCATGACCTTGATTTTTTTAATAAAGAAGCATGATTCATAACTTTGACCCAATATTTAAGAAGACGGCAATATACACAAATACAAAAATGCACAGACAAGACACAGAGGGAGACAGCCGTCGGTGAGAAGGGAAGAAGAGAGAGAAAGAAAGACATTTTGAAAATAAACCATATTTGCTTTCAGTTCTGGATGAGCAAATACACAAGCAAAGTGCATATGCAAAGTTCAATTCACAAACCCTAAGAATCAATTTGGTACACTTTAAAAAATGTGGTGAAAATTTTTATAAATAAGTTTTGCGTGAAAATTTGCATAAGAACTCATTCATGAACTTTTATGCCATTTTTAATAGTGTAACAAACTAGCCCTAACATTCTTTTCAAAAGAAAAATGCTTAAGATATGAAAGGGTATTGGGTTCGATTCCAGAAAATAATAGGAAAACTTAAATCGGTAATCAGATTAATTGGTCCGCTACCACTTCGGACACCAGTTAATATCTGTTTAAAAAAAAAAAACTTAAGAGTGAAAGAAAAAGCTGATGTTTAAGAACTAGAAAATCCAATATATATATATATATAGTGCGTTGAGGTGTAAGCATGAAAAACCAGAATTTTCATCCCAAATGAGTTGGTCCTCTTCACGCTCTCACAACTTCGTCATATCTTGCAAGTCTAATCAATGATCCCATCTTGTACTTAATAGCCATGAAGTGCATCAATAAAATAATAATAATGAATAAAATACTGAAACCAAATAAAATGCAATCAACAAAATTATAAAGGAGAAAAACACCATACGATGAAGAATTAGTAACTGTTAAATTATTGAAGAAAACCCATCTTCATCAGCATCTTCTTCTTCTTTATTCCAAACACAGAAGCAAATCAAAAGTGAAAGACACAAGAGAGAGTTCATAACTCATATACATAGATATACTTTGACATAAAATAATAAACATGCTTCCTATACTATATTCCCATCATCATCACAGAGTTCTTCACAACTATTTCATCAGTACTCTAAACACTTCCCAATTCTTTTTTTTAACCCCAATTCCTACTTTTCAAACTAAAAAAACCATTCCCCCTTAAATCCCAACTAGTAAAGGTGGGGTGAGAATAATTTTTGTACGCAGTCTTAACCTTACATATTTGCAAAGAGACTGTTTCTGAATCCGAACCCGTGACCTAAAAAGACAACATGAAATTAATTTCCATTAGATCACAAGATCTACATATCTATATTAATTCAATTCAATAAGGTGGCCGTCCATGACCCCAAGCAAAAGCTTCATGCCCTCCATTGGGAAGAAGATTTGGTGGAAGATTATACAAAGGCAAAGATGATGGATCTTGAAGAGTAGCTTGCAATTGACCACCACTACTTCCAATTCCCGGTGGCGGAGAACCTCCCAAAGCTCCACCACCTTGCACGGCACTGCTACCACCACCACCACCACCCTCATCATCATCCTCAAGGGGCAATCTTTCATAAGTAGCATTAGCAAAAGTTGCAGCAATAACCATAACAGGTCCTGCAGCAACTAAAGACCCAACAACACTTCCTCCAACAACTTGACCCTGTCCTCCAGCAAGGTACACTGTGAGACCTGTGGCACCAGGAGGGGCAGGTCCTGGTAAGAATGCCCCAGTTAAGGACAAAATCTCAAACCTTCCATGAAGTGCAACAACAGCACCAGGTGCTGCAGGTTGTCTAAGAGTAACGTTTGCAACAGAGCCACTTCCACTGAGAACACAAACACCACGTTGACGCCTCCTTGCAAACTGAGCAACACTTTCAGCTACATCAGCACCACCAGCTACCTCCATAACATGGCTTCTAAGAGAGTTTGGACTATCCCTTGTTACAAAGATTGGTGGTTTTGGCTTGTTTTTGGAACCTGGGGGTCTCCCTCTTGGTCTTCTGTTTCCAACTTCAACTGCACCTTCTTTTGGTTCATCACAGTTGTCTCTGTCTTCATCATCTTCGTCTCTATTGTTGTTGTTGTTGTTGCTTTCGTTGATTGAAAGCTCTGTGTGGCTTCTTTTGTTCAAAGAAGGTGAATTGGTTGCAGGGTCTACCCCTGCTAACCCCACCTGACCCGTCCACCATGGATTAGCCAGAGTTGCTGAAGATTGAGTTTTTCTTTCTTTCTTTTTCAAGAGAAGAAGAAGAAGAAGATGAAGATGATTAACCACAAAGAGCAATTTAGAGAGATTTAAGGTCTCAATTTGCTTTTGTCTTCTTTGATTTTAAGGGACAAGAAAGTCAAACCTTAACACAGCTCATAATATAAGAAACAAAAATATGACCTAACATAAGAACACACAGATGCTCTTTCACTCTCTTACACAGATAGAGAGATAGAGAGAGAGAGAGAGAGAGAGAGAGAGAGAGAGAGAGAAGGGAAAGGAAAGAGAGGTGCTTAGAAGTTAGAGGTGAGGAATTAGATTCAATGACTCAGAGGAATAATCAAGTAAAAGAAATGAAAGAGAGATTAATTAAAAGAGTTGGTTTCATCATCACAAGATGCAAAAGGGATGGTTGTAGATGGATCAGACGATTAGGAAGTGCTCTCTTACTCTCTTTTCTTTTCTTATTTGAAGAGGTGATCTCAGTGGACAAAACATGGATCAGATGCAAAACCTTTCACAGAATCAAGCATATAAGATAAATATGAGAGATCAAAGAAAAAGAGAGAGAGAGTTAACAAAATCAAAGCA
Organism: Gastrolobium bilobum; assembly: GCF_033153095.1. Classification (NCBI taxonomy): domain Eukaryota; kingdom Viridiplantae; phylum Streptophyta; class Magnoliopsida; order Fabales; family Fabaceae; genus Gastrolobium; species Gastrolobium bilobum. The sequence goes on along the minus strand of NW_026895293.1, from coordinate 85,694 downwards.
CAGCACATAAGTAATAATTATAGGGTATAGAAAAATAGAAGTAGTAAATAACAACACAAACAAAACTGTTTGAACAGAACTGCGGAGAAATTTTTTGGACTGAGCTAAGTTTTGATTTGGGGAGCTATAATATATTTTTTTTCCCTTTTTTTTTTAACTCTTTAAGTATTTATTTCTTTTCTTTTCTTTTCTTTCTTTCTTTATTGTTGATGGTATTATAATCGCAACAAGCTCTGCTTTTTGAGGGTCTCGGAAATTAGGGTTTTGTGGGGTCGCGTGCAAGTGGCCAGGTAGGAGCACGTCATTTTCTCGGGCCCCGATATATATATTATATATTCATATCAGCGCTCCATTTGGGGAGAAATTCTTATGTAATGAACCTCTTCATATAAGGAATCAAACCAACACAATTAATATATATGTTCGAGTCTTGTCATATGGCCGTTCGCCAAGTTCATTTTTGTTTAGTACCTGGACCACATGACTTATTTGTTCAAGTATTCTTTCATATATTTCTCATGCACACATAACTTTTTATATATTAGGGGTCACACAACATCATATTTAAAAGGGCCCATAGGGCTAGAAATATAATGGCATAATACTTTGTGAACCTGGAGGGAATCTTCAACATCCTATATAAAGGGATATTCGCTTCTTAATTCTGCCATCTTCTCTATTTGTTACTATTACTCTTACTCTATTGAAATCTTTCCTCAATTCATAACCGTATTACGCCTACCCCTTTCACCCTCAGTTAGCCTGGAGCAAGTATGGTGACTTTCCAGAGTTTTGGTCCATATCACTGTCTCTCTTATCATCGTCAGATCAACATACTTCACACATACGAGAAATAGATCCATACTTCCATACTATGATTAGTTTAATATGTAAATATACTCTTTAGTTAAGCGTTTATGTATTAGGATTGACTCAAATTTTTAATTTAATTATTATTAATTGATAGTTTGTGATTGAATTAATAGAATTAAATGTCATAATTAAAAAATCATTAGATTGATAAGGGTTTGAGTAGTTTGTATGAAGTCAATATATTCATACTTCACTGCCCTATGAAAGTACCTCCAAACTTTCACTCTCCCAGACCTTTTCCATCAACGTCAAATGGGATGTTTGGCTACCACAACCCAAGGAAACATGCTTCCCTACTTGAAAAGGCTGAAATTGCGAGGAAAATTGCGAAAGGCAAGTAATTGCAACAGAATTATGTTAAAAATTTTGTTGCAAGGCTGTAGCAAATTGTGGCGTAAATTTTTGTCGCAAATTTGGAGAAATTACGACGGGATATTGCCACGAAATTTTTTTCGACGACTGTAGCGGTCGCAAATGTATGGGTCAAACCTTTAGACATTGGAGGGAACTTTTCTGTCTCAAATTGAGACTTTTTTTTGAGATGGATTTCCGGATATGAATTGGGACGAACTTTGCGACAGATTATGATGGGTTGGTTGCGACGAAATCTAATTCGGTCATAAATTTTGAAATAAAATTATAGGTATTTTATAATACCTCAATTGATCAATTGTGAAATCACCGAGTGCTGGTGTCTAGAGCTGTCAAAACGGGCCAGCCCAGCCGATTTATTCCTAGCCCATGTCGGTAGGGCCAAAAAGCCCACAGGACCAAAAGCCTACAATGATATAGGCCCATATGGATCAAAAGCCCTATGGGTTAGGGCCAGCCTATAGGCCTTCCAGAAAGCCTTATGTAATTTTTTTGAAGATCTTATTACAGGCTAAAACATGCAAATCATTGTTTCTTTAAAAAACATGGAGAGAGTATCATTTCAGAATTTTCGTAGTATTGAGTGCAGAAAGATGATCAAGAATTTCACTGTCACTTTTGCTTTTAAAAAATCAAAAGAAAAGAAAGAAAAAAGAAAGAAATATTGTTAGAAATTGGAGCATACACAAAGGTAGCATAGAGTTTACTTCAACAATGATTCATCATTTAACACCATGCAAGACATATTCATAGACCATTCACGATCACAACAAGAACAAAGAGAAATGAATCTTGAACCAAACGAGCTTATTTTCCCTGATGATTGATGTAACGTCCGGCCGCTTCAAGCATCAACGACTATCCCCACATACTAACACGAGACTTTTCAGTGTGCTTTTTCCTTACTCGCACACTTCTCGGGAAAACTTCCCAGGAGGTCACCCATCCCTGAATTGCTCCAAGTCAAGCACGCTTAACTGTTGAGTTCTTCCGATCCGGGCTACCGAAAAGTAGATGCATCTTGTTAGTATAGGTAGTACCAATTAATTCTTATAAGCTATCCTCAACTGTACTGTCCTATACCAGCACAGTCTTTGGAATCTCTCTCTTTCCGGTGTTATTCGATTCATTCATGTACCCCTCCCGCTGATAGTACGCTAGCTCCTCCACTAACTATACAATCGTCAGCACCCAAGATGTTACAATTGACGAATCTCTCTCTCTCTCTTTGGATTTACAATGAACACTCGTAGCAACATTCACCACTTTGTGGATTTACATTTGGCAGATATTGCTTTCCCAGGCTTGAAGGTTCTTATAACTTCTTCGTAGGTTGGTCTCTTGTGGTTCACTACCTGTAATCAGTTATCAGCAATTAGCCTTTCAAATTGAGAAAAAAAATATACTTTTTTCAAATCAAGGTTTACCAACCAACCTGCTCAATAACTTAAGGGTTTGCCCATTTCCACTCAGCAAATTATGATGAAGAAATCAACAACAAAAAAATCAAAAACACAATTAAGCTACGAAAACACATTTATAAATAAACAAAGAAAACAAAACACTCCTTAATTTAGAAATTAAAGAAACAAGACTTGGTAGGGTCTTCAAGTTGGTCTTTATAATGGATCTCAACTATAAATTTCAACTATATAAGAAATGAATGAATCTAACCTGTTTAATTTAATAGAAAATTATATTATATATCTACAACTAAAACAATAACCTGTTTAATTTTTTGTTTTAACTCCGGTATAGTTTTATATACGTAGGACTAGGATGTAAGAAGGAAGATCTCAAAGTAACATTGAAAAATGGAAAACTAAATATAAGTTTAAATAATTAATACAAAAAGAAAAAAAACCCATTACAGGTGAAGTTTATAAAGTTAAACACTTAAACCCATAAGACATACTCATGATCTAATAAATTCGAGCAATGAGAAGTGTTTTGACATTATAAGGCCAATATAGTAGCTTATACATTGAACTTTCAGAACTTAATCTAAAATTTATGCCTTAAGTTCATATTGAAAAAGATAGGAATCTAGCAACGAAGCATGAATTTTCTCCACCCTTGTTTTTGCAAGTGCTCTAGACGCGTTTAAGTTATATGCAACATATAGGTAGTGGTCTTTTCTTTAATTATCTAGCATAAATATATAAACTCAAATCTGTACAATTAACATAAATATATAAACTCAATTAACATAAATACCTCTCTAATCTTCAATTTGAACTTCTTGATGCACATTGGCTTCTTATGTTGTTTCATAATCACTAATATTATAATCATCTTCATCTAAAACTTGTAACCAATGGAAACAAAACTACTCAATTATACAATCAATCCCAACATAACCAAGCAATATTACATCTGCTTATAAAATATTAAGCATAATAACTCAAAGCATTACCATTAGGATTCACGAGAAAACCATGCAACTAATTCCTAGTGCAAATCAACATTTGGACATTTTCAGGAAGAGTGGAACTTCTATATTTGGTAAGAACATGCCCACTAATACTAAAAGCTGATTTTGATGCCACTGTAGTAATTGGAATACTTAGCACATCTCGTGCCATAATAGAAAGTGTGGAAAATCTATTCTCATTGTGCTTCCAATAATTAAGCACGTCAAAATCCTCCCCATCACCAAATTTAGCTTTTGGTTCATCCAAATAAAGATTTAATTTACTTTTACCACCAACAAACATACTTTCATTCTCAAACATTTCAAACTCCGGCAAGATTTGATATATAAATTATATAAACGAATTAGCAATGAAAAAAATGACTAAATTAGCATGAAGGAACTTACTCTTATGTATAATTTTGATTTTTTAGGCTTATAGCTTTCACCACTTGACTTGTGCCGGAGATTGGATTTGTTAGATGAATGAGAATTATAAGCACTTGACTTGTGCTCGCATATTCTTAATAAAGCTTCTCAAACTTTTCTCTTATATTTTTAACCTTATTTTGAGAGGTAAAAGGATCAAGTTTTGAGTAGCAAAAGTCTAAGAAAACAAGCTTCAAATCGGGTCAAGAATAGCTCAAAGCTAGAACTGTACTATATTCATTCCAATATTTGTCAAACTTCTCTTTCATCCTCATTAACATATCACTTAAAGTATAATCATCATTATACAAGTTTTCGTTCAATATGCACTAAATCTTCCAAACTTGTACAAAGTATAAGTTAGAGGTTGGATAAGATGAACCTGAAATCATGTTTGTAGTCTCATAAAAGGGTTATAGGAATTCACATATTTTATCCCCTCTTCTCTATTCTTCACATTGTAACAGCCCGTTACGTACCGGTAATGTTATCATTGCATATGGTACTAAGCGCAGTTACAATCATAGTAATTGAGTTAATTAAATTACGGATGAACTTTTTCTTTTATTGAATCCTCATTGTTCACAATTAACCATTTCCGTAACTAATTAAAACAACGCCGTAATTGTAAATGTGAAACTCGCGGAAGCATAAAACATACTAATTATCAACTCTCTAAGCAATACCATTTATTTTAGGTTTTAAAAATACTTCTTTTCAAAAATTACACCGTGGTAATCGATTACCACTCTTGAGGTAATCGATTACCCAAAAGTTCAAAACGAGACAGTAGCTCAATTTGGGGCCCCTGTTTCTGGTAATCGATTACCTTGAGATAAGTAATCGATTACTGAACTAGGTAATCGATTACCAAAGCTCAGGTAATCGATTACTTTGATCACAGTGGCTCAATTTTGCATCCCCTGTTTTCAGGTAATCGATTACCAAGGAAAAGTAACCGATTACCCTACTGCAAAATGACAGATAACAGCATTTTAAAGCACAAAAGAAGTGATGTAATCTGTAACACCCCTTGTATATCCGGTTTGTTAACATGTCATCATATTAAGCCACGCTTAATTTAAAACTGCGGAATATCTTTTTCTTTTCAATTATGACGTCATTATAATTAGCCAAGTTGATTACTTAATCAATTTCATAAAAACATCGCCTGTATGTAATTTGCAAATAGACAACTAACTGAATTACCTCAATATATAAATAATTGTGGGTATCTAAAATCACGGAACTACAACACGTAGCCCGGACATAATCCTGATACATTAATACAACTCAAATCTAAACAAAGGCATAGTCAATAAATGTGGCATGGACAATCCCCATGCTCACCAAATAAGGTAACATAGCCAAACAAGGTCTCAACAACAACAACAACATAATCATAAAGCTAACAACAAAAAGAAACAGGCATAATCCAGCATAACAACATAATCTGTGTGTCCATAATGCCTCCAAATCTTGAAGGCAAACACAATCGCAGCCAACTCCAAATCATGAGTTGGGTAGTTCTCCTCACGAGGCTTCAACTGCCTCGAAGCATAAGAAACAACTCTACCGGTCTGCATCAAAACACAGCCCAGCCCCCTTCCAGAAGCCATCACAGTAAAGCTCAAACTGCTCATCAGGATCAAGAAGGATCAACACAGGCGCGGTGGTCAATCTCTCCTTCAACTCCTGAAAGCATTCCTCACACTCGTGAGTCCACACAAACGGAGTCTCCTTCCTGGTAAGGCGAGTCAATGGTAGAACCATCGTGGAGAATCCCTTGATAAACCTCCGGTAGTAACCAGCCAAACCCAAGAAACTCCCCACCTCAGTAACCGTCTTGGGCCTCTCTCAATCCAACACAGCTTCAATCTTGTTGGGATCCACTGCAACTCCCTCAGCAGAAATCACACGCCCAAGGAACTTCACAGACTTGAGCCAAAACTCACACTTCGAAGGTTTAGCATAAAGCTTTTTCTCCTTCAGCACTTGCAACACAATCCTCAAATGCTCAGCATGCTCCTCCTCCGTCTTGGAGTAAATCAAGATATCCTCAATGAAGACGATCACAAACTTATCCAGGTACAACTGGAAAATCCGGTTCATGTAATCCATGAACACTGCGCGTGCATTCTTGAGTCCAAAAGGAATCACCAAATACTCAAAGTGACCGTATCTCGAACGAAACGCAGTCTTAGGGACATCCTCTGGCTTCACCCGAATCTGATGGTACCCGGACCGGAGATCAATCTTCGAATACACACAAGCACCCTTGAGCTGATCCAACAAAGCATCAATACGCGGAAGGAGATGCATGTTCTTGATTGTCACCTTATTCAGCTGCCTGTAGTCGGTGCACAATTGCATAGTCCCGTCTTTCTTCTTCACAAAGATGACTGGTGCTCCCCAAGGAGACACACTCGGTCGAATGAAGTCTTTCGCTGAAAGATCCTCAATGTGCTTATTCAGCTCCGCCAACTCCGGTGGCGACATCCAATACGGAGCTAATGAAATAGGCCCCACACCAGGCTACAAGTCTATGGAGAACTCTATCTCCCGATGTGGCGGAAACTCAGGAATTTCCTCAGGAAACACCTCGAGGAATTCTCCCACCACAGGAATGCTAGTGATATCCTCTTGTGTCCCACTTACCAAAACTCTCAACATGACATAAGCGAATGCCCCTGCTCTCAAGGCTCTTCTAGCCTGCAGCAATGAAATATATGGCGAGGAACTGGCTGTAGAATCAACCAGAGACATTACCACTCGTTTGGCACAACATTCAATCAATGCACAGTTCCTGGACAACCAATCCATGCCCAGAATAATCTCTAAGTTAGCCATCGACAATCCCACTGAAACACGACATCTCGATGAACAGTGGTAGTATCTCACTTTTCTCCGGTGGCAGTAGTCACCCGCAACGGTGCAGAAAACACAGACATGGGCGACTCAAGCCCCATAGCAATCGAGGTTGCAATAAAGAATGCGTAGCCTCAGAGTCAAATAATACATCAACAATAGATCCACCAATGGAAACAGTACCTCTGACAAGGTTCGGAGCTCAGTCCGACTGCTGACGATCCAAAGTGTAAACTCGCCTCGTGGCAGGTGGCACAGCAGGTGCTGAAGTAGGTGGAAAGGGGACCATCTGAAGTGGAATTGCCTGAACTGCTGTAGCTCTTGCCGTCGACGACGAACACTCTCTAACATAGTGGCCCTCCTTGCCACACTGGAAACAAACAGTCTGACCGGTAGCACACGGCCCCAAATGAACCTTCCCACATCCCGTGCACCTGGGAATAGGAGGTCTCGCTGCACTCCCCTGAGTAGTAGTCCTCTTGAATTGATTTGGCGCTTGCCTAGCCGCCAACTGATTTCCCTTTCCTTTACCAGCAAACTTCTTGTCCTTCCAGGAAGTGGAACTACAAGTTCCCTTGGTCTCAGCAACCTTGGCCCTCTTGGCCTTACTCACTATGTAGACATCCTCAATGTCTTTACACTGCTGTACCAGTGTACCAAAATCTCTCGATGCTGCTCCAACAATACGCTCTGCAATCCCCTCACTAAGTCCCCTGCGGAACTTAGCAGCCAAAAAGGTCGAAGTAGGCATAGCCATCCGAAAGTGAGCGAACTTAACCAACTCATTAAACTTTTCCAAGTACTCGTCAACAGACAACGAGCCCTGCACTAACCTGTCGAACTCCCCCTGCTTCCTCTCCTACGCATCATACGGGAAGTACCGACCCAGAAAGCAATCCTCGAAGAATGGTCATGTCATGACATGATCCTGCATCTCATAAGCGTGAGAGGTGTTCATCCATCACTCATGTGCATCGCCCTCCAGCATGTATGTGGCGAACATCAGTTTCTGCGGATTAGTACACTGCATGACACGGAAGATCTTGTCCAGTGCTTGAAGCCATCTCGCCGCAGCAATTGGATCATAAGAGCCATCAAAGGAAGGTGGCTTATGCTTGCGGAAAGCATTAAGCCGGCGGTCTAACACATCGCGATCCTCAGCAGGCTCCACATAGGGTTCTATCACCCCAGTAGTATGACCAGTGCCCTCAACATGGCTCTGGCTCTCGTCCTGCATACTAGGTGGAGGTAGAGGCGGTGGTGGCGGTGGAGGTGGGAACTGACCAACACCAGGACCAGCCCTTATCTCCTCCAACATGACCCTTATCATAGTCATGTTCGTCAGGTGGTTTGCCTCCAATACATCCTCAGTAGCTTTCCTGTTCGCCTCCCTAACGGCGTCCAGCATAGCCTGGTTTGCTATTCTCATGGCCTCCTGGTCGACTAGTCGAGCCACCTGCAACTCAGCCAATGCAGCCAGGAAAGGATCAAGTTGATCCCTTCTAGTGTCTCGGTTCCTCCGAGGTAGTACCATGACTCTGCACAAGTTACACAAAGAATGAGTTGATCAGGCCCACGCAATGTGGTCACACATGCATTATCATAGCAAAACCCAATAGAGAGAACATACAGACACGACTCACAACAAAACATCCTAAGTTATTGCAACACATACAGGCTTTTCCCTAGAAAGTGCTATGATACCATAAAATGTAACACCCCGTGTATACCCGGTTTGTTAACATGTCATCGTATTAAGCCACGCTTAATTTAAAACTGCGGAATATCTTTTTCTTTTCAATTATGACGTCATTATAATTAGCCAAGTTGATTACTTAATCAATTTCATAAAAACATCGCCTGTATATAATTTGAAAATAAACAGCTAACTGAATTACCTCAATATATAAATAAATGTGGGTATCTAAAATCACGGAACTACAACACGTAGCTCGGACATAATCCTAATACATTAATACAACTCAAATCTAAACAAAGGCATAGTCAATCAATATGGCATGAACAATCCCCATGCTCACCAAATAAGGCAACATAGCCAAACAAGGTCTTAACAACAACAGCAACATAATCATAAAGCTAACAGCAAATAGAAACAGGCATAATCCAGCATCTAACATAATCATCATAACAGCAAATAAATCAGCTAAGCTCCGGCCTCCTGCCGCTAGAGGTCTCAACCCCCGCATTACCTGAACCTGAAATAAGCGCCCCAAACGTGGGGTGAGATCTCTAAACAGAAATTTCAGTAAGGCAATGGGACCTCAAGGATCTTCCACCCCAAGCTCACTTACATGTGCAATATAAGTTCCAAAACAGTTAAACAATATAAGTTCCAAAACAGTGCAATGCAGCAGATAATCATGTCGTGTGTGTTATAACTATTCTACTGATCCGAGAAGTGCAGGAATACGTCTATTACCCACACAGTACATGCCCATGTTGTACCCGCCCACAGGACCACCTCATGGCTTCCTGTCTAGGCGAAACACCACATACATATCATAAAGCAATTGCACTTAACAGTTCAATAGCATTTCAATAAAACAGTACATGAAAACACATCATGCATATAACTGTCGCCCCATGGGACATGGTGGAACAAACAATGGCTAAATTGAGGACACGAAAGCTTACCTTGCAAGCTAGCTATCCAAGCCAAGAGTCCACACACAAGCTCAAAGTCCAAACAAAGCAGAATCACAATATGTTTTGGACCAGCAATCATATCAACAACCATAACTCACAAGCATATAACATAAAGAAAACGTTTTTCTTTTACTTTTCATGTCTTTAGGCTTCTCACAAGCCACAAGCCCTTAATCACATAGATTCTGACTTAAGTTAATCATTACAGAAGTTTAACTTCATCAATCTAGGGTCCACAAACCCAAAACAGCCTTCTGTATGAACAATACCGCTACTGTTCTCGAAAATCCAAAATATCCAGATATTTGTTGGGGACATATCCGGATATCCCATATCCGGATATCATATTCGGATATCATATCCGGATATCCATATTCGGATATCAACAGACCCCATATCCGGATATCAATATCCGGATATCATATCCAGATATTTTGTGACAGAATGCAGTTTTGCATTTCGCGAGATATCCTACCCAAATGTGGTTCATTTCACGATTCCAGAGGCTTAAACATGCATTTTATGGTACATACAGGTTAACATACGTGTTGGTTACTTAACTAACCCATTAAACATGCCAAAACTCCACTTTTAACATAACAAACTCATGATCAAAGGTGGTGAAGCTTATCCAAGCTCAAGACAGAGGTGCAATGGCTCTTGGAACTCACCAAACAGCTTTTCAAGCTCTGACTTCTCAAGGGTACGAAAATGGCACACCAAAGGTTGGTTCTTTCTTCACAAAGATGGCTCTTTGAAGCTCAAAACACCAAGACAAGGTGGTTCACTACCCAACTCAAAACTCAGCTCTTAACCCCACACTCACAGAGGCCATAAACAGAAAATGGAACACTCCCCCATCCTCACAAGGATCACTCATGCAATGCTTAAGTGTTTAGATGAAGAAACTTGCACAAAAAGTTCTTGCTTTGGCTCACAAGAGAGAGGAAGGGAGGCAATGGAATAGTGCACAAACTGACCAGCCACCAAGGTTCACGTAGCAACAGAAATGTCTAGTGGTTTTGGGCCAAACATGCATATTTATAGTGTTTTAAGTCTTAAGCACACAATATTAGCACTAATAACTACGTTTAGCATTTTAATCTCAAACTTAGGATTCTGGACCTACTCATTTTTCTAAAAATTTTCATATTTTTCTTTTATTTTTCGCAGCACCTTTCCGGTACGCGTTTTTACATAGCCAGTATCAGTTCTGGCACCAATTCTCATTATTTTAACTTAAAACTTGAAATCAAAGTCCTATATATATTTCTAGGAATATACATGCACTTATTATAATTTTCTGGGATACTTCATCAGTGCGCATTTATACCGAGGAGCAAAACCGATATCTGCAATTTTCGTGAGAAAAACGACTTTCAATATTATTAATCACTTACCATAATTATTTAAGCCTTCACATAATTATTAGGGTCAATTATGGAATTATTTCCTAATTTCTCATAATTAATTAATTAACTTCCTTAATTAACAGTGTGGGTTCTTACATAATCCCTTCCTAACACCTTAATAATCATTATAACACTTACACTAGACCTAATGTAGGCTCAAAGCCCTTCCATCATACATATTCATTATCAAATATATTCATTACAATGGTTTCCAATACAATAGCCATTTTCAACATCAAATGGTCTATTTACAAAAATAATCTCCAAATACCTCTAAGCACAAAATAGGTGGCCATGGACAAGTCTCATGCTCACTCAAATATCAATATAAAGAATAGGCATGAAATATAAATCAATTACAAAAGACTTAGAATCTAGTCATGAACACCACAAAAGCATGGAATCTCATCATGCAATATGTTCATGATCTAAGTCCAAAATGCTAAATAAAATGCCATGTGCATCAAATATGCTCCTCCAAAATGCCATGCTCTCCATATGCACATCAAGGTCCAACACCTCCACTAAGCGGGCCTCTTGCCCGAAGCTCCTCCATGCTCACTATATCCTGAAATGATGTCTCCAAACGCAGGGTGAGATATACAAATATATCTCAGTAAACCAAGGGTACTAGAGGATCACTCCACCCTATGGCTCACTCAATGTGCAACAAATAACATTATGTAAAAAATGCATGACATACACATCACAAACAACTGGGCACAAATTCAAGAACATCCACATCAGGATTCCGTTCAAGGACCCCATCATATAATACCCGGGAAGCTTCCTGGTGCCTCTCCCATGGATGAGACGACCCCATGGAAAAACCTAACTGGAACTCCTCATGAACCCTATTCAGCGGAAGTCCCACGTTTGGATCATCCTGGTGCCGCTCCCAGAGTCGTCCCACGGAAAAACCTGACCGGAATCCCCAAAGGATATCTCCAGCGGAAGTCCAAACCAACACACATCTACTGGCTAGAGATCAAAAAGTTTCACACACAACATGCTCCAAGCATGTCACACAATCAAGCAATAATGCATGAACATGCATATTCACACAATGTCCAAAGGCACAAAATCCAACCACAACCTTCCACTAGGTGTGGTGGAGCACACAAGGGATTAAAATCCAAGTTCCAAAGGTTTACCTCAACTCCGCAATTATTGCTCTTCCACGTAAGCTCCAAGCCTATTCCACTTCTATTGGTTCCATGAGAGGAAACCTATATGATCAAACAATAATGATCAACAATACAATTCACAAGGCAATCAATTCACTTTCAAAATACTCATACACAAACCCATTCACTTAGGCCAAAGGCTATTTATACTTATTATTCCTTATACATCATTATAGGTCAAATTACCACATACTTAATACATCCAACATTCTTCTTTCCAATTCCACAACATCATACCAACCTACCATCCATTTAAACACCATTTACAACCATACAACCTCAACTACACAATTTTTACATCATTTTTCCTCCAAACCCTTTATGGTTCGAATTCTTCAAGGAAGCCTACACCAAGGCTTTCAATTCAATTTAACACTTTCACATGTCTTACAATCTCATTATTAACCCATACCAATGCTCCACAACTCAATTATCCAATCTCATCATCATGACCATTCTTAAAGTATTGAAATCTCATCATAAAATTTCCTGAGTTAAAAATTCCAAATCACAATAATTTTTATTACATCAATCATCATCATTTATCATTCTAAGTATTTAATCCCAAAGGAAACATACCATTTAATGCTCTTAACTACCATAACTCAATTTACAACTTCAAAACCCTCATCCAATTTATGATCTCCATTAAAACTCAAAGAGAGTGAGAAATCTTACCACTAATAGCTTCATAGGATCCAAGGGAGTGATCTCCAACCAATGGTTCAACACCAAAGTCACCAAAAATTCTCCAAAATGCCAATATTTTTGTGGCTGTATATGGAGGATTTCTCCCTCCACAATGCTCCCCACAAGATGCACTCTACATGAAAGTCACTCACAATCTCAAGGGGAACAACTTTGTAGTTGGAAGTTTTTCTTAAAAATGGCTAGAAAGTGGAGTTAAAATTGAAAATCTCACTAAACCCTTCCAATGGTGAAGGTTCGCGTGAAGGAGAAGAAAGAGAGGAGAGAGAAACTAAATTTGAATCACACTTGGCCCTTTTTGGTCACTTAAATCACTTAAGTGGGTCCCCCATGTCTTTTAACTTTCTGAAGTCACCCAATTTAAACCCCAAATTCATAAGCTACGTATTTTTCTCGTTCACATCATATTTTTACTTTCTAAAAATACTGATCATAATTTCACACTTATCGGACAATTATACTGCAGTATTTTACACCGAAAAAAAATCACTATTCACCAAAATTTCCGAAACTTATCCACTCGATTTTTCGTTCTGAATCCATTTCCAGCATTATTTTTACCATTTGAGGTCTTCTACTCAATTTTTCATGTCTAGGGATACATGTTTGGTAAATTACCATTTTGCCCTTTTTACGTATTTTGACTCTAATTTCTGGATTTTCACTAATCCTACCCTTTTAATCAACATTATCACTTATAATTATACATTTAGGAATACGAGGTGTTATACACATGACAGACAATATTTGTAATTCCTATCTATCACTTGGAGAATATCAAATGTATTTTCATACTTAAGTGCACTTTATAGCATCAAATATGTAGAATTCCACCTTGTTGACACATTTCTTCTCAAAACAATGCTTGTGTCTATGCCTGCTTGTTCCACACAATCTTGAAACTTAATCATCCTCCCATCTGATCTTCTCACATACTTAACACTTTCTCTGATTTTTTAAAGTGCTTCAGCAACCACTTTTAAACCTTTTTGAACAATTAAATTAAGTATATGTGCAGAGCTGGTTATCATTATGAACAATATCATTTGCAGTATTCTACAAATGATAACAATATAATTGAACAATAACAATTAAATTAAGTATATGTTCCACAACCTTTTTGAACAACAAAGTATTCTACAAATGGAGATGGTTTATCAATATAAGTTGCATGTTATCATTTGCAGCAACATTGTCCAAAGTAATAGAAAAATACTTTCTTCTCAATTCCCCATTGCTTTAAGCAATCAAATATAGTGGCTTCCAATTTAATCCTAGTGTGTGGAGGTTTCAGTCGAGAAAAATTAAGAATCTTGCTAATTAATTTACATTTTTCATCAACAAAATGGACAGTTAAACAGATGTAACTCTCAGTGTTAGATGTTGTCCAAACATCAGAAGTCAGACATACTCTATTAGGAAGGCTGGACAAAAGTTGCTTAAGTTTGTCCTTTTCTTGGATATTTTTTTTTTTAATATCAGACACAATTGTATTCCTAGAAGGCATCATAATATCAGGATTCACATAATCAATCCACTCTCTGATCTTCTCATATTCAACAAAATTAAAAGCAAGATCGTGTTTAATTATGGCTTGTGTAAGAAATTCTCGATGGGTTATTTGATTAATCTTTCTCACGCTAGACTTTTGATGTTGCTCTTTTGATTCAGAGTTTACCATACTCTTACAACCAGAAATATGACGACTCAAATGTGAAATTCCATAACTAGTTTTGGTCTTCGGATTTTTACAAATTACGTCTTCACGACCACAGTAATTACATACATCTTTTTCAAAACTATCCTTGTCCATACCAATTTTTGTAAGAGACTTCCAAACATTAGATATTTCTCTCCTAATTATCTCAACACTTCCAGACATTTCAAGAGGAGTGTAACACCCTGTGTGCACCCAATATATTAAACATATAAATGATAATAAACGCAGCTTAATAAATGCGGAAGCTAAAATTTTCCAATTATGAACATTATCACATTAACCAAATGGATTTACTTATTTTTTTAAAAAAACCGCCTGTATGTAAATTGCAATAAATAACTACACTAAATAACCTCATAATATAAATAATGTATCAAGTCATGGAACTACAACCAGTAGACCAGACATGTCCTGATACAATATTACAACTCTAGTCTGAAATAAACACAGCTTATACCAATGTGGCATGGACAACCCCCATGTTCACCAAATAAAACACATAGTCAAATCATGTCTCAGATACAATAATCATAAAGCCATAATAGCAAGGCATAAATCATAATAATAAGGCAAGGTGCATGCATCATCTCAACTCAACTTCGGCCTCCTGCCACCAGAGGTCTTAACCCCAGAGGTACCTGTACCTGAAAATGTACCCCACACAGGGTGAGATCTGTAATGATAAATCTCAGTAAGACAAGGGATCCTCAAGGATCTCTCCACCCCAAGCTCACTTACATGTGCAATATAAGTTCAAAAATGATAACAACAGTATAATATCAAAATCTGTGCAATGCAACATATGTCTATGTCATGTGTGTATGCATCATACTGGCCAGAGAATAAAAGGTATGGATTACATACGTCTACAACCCACAGTACAAGGAGTCCACCATGTACCTCACACACGTAGTTACCTTCTTGCATGTATCTCGAAATGCTGAGGGATTACCGTCTCGTGTGGAATACCTCACATACATATACATATAGCAAATACACTACAACAATAATCCAGCTCAACAACATATCAAATACTCATAACATCAACACACATATTTTCAGAAAAACACATGCATATAAACCATCTCTCCATAAGATGTGGCGGAACCATCAATAGGTAAAATCGAGGACATGAAAGCTTAACTGTAGTACCAAAATCCATATCCAAAGGCTCTATATACACAGACACACCAACAATCACACAATCCGACAATTGCAATCTGTTTGTATGAAAACGTAGTTAATATTCCAAAATCCCAAATTTCATATCCATTGAGCAATGTTTTCTTTTTCGTTTAGTGACTTACATCCTTTCGTAGTTAAGATAAGCCTTGTATGATAGTTAGGCATTTATTTTAATTATTCCGCGTTTAGATTCAGTTATGATCACAATTTTTATCATTACATTTTATTATTATTTTTAAAAGCTTACGTAATGAAAATGAAAAAGTTTACTTACAATTTTAAATGAACTGTTGTGATTGTAACTGCGCTTAATATCATAATCAATGTTAACAACACCGGTACGTAACGGGCTATTACATTGGCTGTGCTAAAGCGCGCCCTGTGTGCACTACCTTGTATAGCCTGGCGAGATTTAACACACTCAACTTGAGAGAAATACCCAATACTCACCCTAGGCACATTTTAGCTCCCATTTTATATGCTTTAGCGCGTTATTCTGCAATTCATTTCGCGCTTTAGCACACTCAATCAGAGAAGAGATGTTGTTGCTACACATTTATGTGCTTAAGCGCCCCACTTGCTCACTCTGGCGCGCTATGACAATGTAACACCCCGTATGCACCCGGTGTATTAACATACATATGGTAATAGCGCAGCTAAATAAATGCGGAAGCTAACTTTTTCTTTCCAATTATGAATCATTATTATTAACCAAGTGGATTTACTTATTCCTTTTCAAAATATAGTTTGTATGCATATTGCAATAAATAACTACACTGAATAACCTCATTCAATACACGTGTCTAGTCACGAAACTACAACACGTAGATCGGACAAAATCCTGATACATTATACAACTCAAGACTAAAAGCATAACTGACATCAATGTGGCATGGAGAACCCCCATGCTCACCAAAATAAGGCAACATAGCCAACAATGTCTCAAATCAAATAACAATATACTGATATCAAGGCATAACTGATAACACATATTTTGTTACACTTATTTATTACTCTTGGTTGGTATTTTTAGGATTTATTTGAATTAAATAAAGGCCTTTTGGGTCAAATCAGAATTTTAGATTTTGATTGAGTTTAATTGATTTTCGTCAGAATTTTTCATATTTACACTACTTTCGTATTTTGGCCATATCTCAATCTACAGATATCCGATTGAATCCTTTCTCATTTCGTTTTGCATCTAACAGAAATGGCTACAACCGTTATTTCAACCACTAAAGCCCAATTCGGACAGGAAGTTGGTCGAAACCTGAGCCCAAGATGACTTATTTTTGTTGGAATTTTATTTTGACGTTTGAACTTATAAATTAAATTAGGACCCAATGTGTTTAGGGCCCAAGGCCATGTTTTACTGTTTTATTTTATTTTATTCAGTTTTTATTTTATGTATGGGAGTACTCCGGTTGTTAACATACATGATGTTTAGCATACATAGCGGAAGACTTTATTTGAAAAATAAATAAAGCGTCTTATAAAAATACGAGTAAACTTTTTCCAAAATATTTTCTGAAATCATTTATAAAAACATTCACATGAGATACTGCAAAAGCGTAAATCTGTACATACATCTACTAATTAATCCCATGAGTCAGTATTAGTGGCCATTGACCATCAGATTATGACATCAAGTGTCATTCCTGACGGAGTCTCCAGGACAGCATAACGGCTGTATTTTGGATAACTGGGAACATGGTCTCACACATACAGATAACCTAATTGATACAATAATTTAAACAGATAGCTTGCAAGTCCCACACGGACTGCAATCCCCTCAATGGGTCAATACAAACAATAAGGCTCCATACCTAGATTAACTGAATACATGCATCAAGTCTATATTAATTCAAAGTATAAAAGCATCAGTAAATCATCCATGGCTCTAAGGATACAATCATGAGCCTAATTAAATACATACAATAATCTCCATAAAATAATTAAGCATGGTAACAAGTCTACATGCCAACATCAAGTCTAATCATAACATAAAATCATCAGCTGCATCATCAACTACTCCAATGCAGGGGCCTTGCCCCTAGAAGCATCACCACTACTCTGTGTACCTGAAATGATGTCCCCAAACGGGGTGAGATAACAACATCTCAGTAAGCTCAAGGTTCATAGAGGATCCTCTAACCCCTGAGCCAACTTCCTGCATGACAAGTCAGATATAAAGCATATAATACAAACATACAGCATAAACATAGCATCATCATATCATCCTTGTGTAACCCCAGGGTCAAAGCCATAGACGGTTACACCTGTGTAACTTCCAGGGTCAAGCCATAGACAGTTACACCTGTGTGACTTCCAGGGTCAAGCCATAAACAGTCAACACAACCTCTGTATGATACAGCCCCCAGAGTCAAGTCATAGGCTGCCTACATACCATAATCACTGGCCAGGATCCTCATAACATATATCATCAGTGCATGGTAAAAGTGATACCCATGGTAAAAATGCAATGGCAAGGAAGGACTCCCGAAGAAGCAACTTGGGAGCGAGAAGATGAGATTAGACAGAAGTACCACGAGTTATAGTAATTTTCGGGACGAAAATTTTATTAGTGGGGGAGGATATAACAACCCTAAATATTGTATCATGATTAATGAAGAATTATGATAATTAATAAACGAGACATTTCAGATGAAATAGTTTATGATTAAGTAAATTAGAAGTATGGGTCCAATGGACCAAAGACATAAGCATTAGGGATCCAATGAATTCATGGATCAAAGTATAACCCAACAAAGGAAGTTTTAATTCCATTTAATGTGGACAAGTCCAAGTGATACAAAGAAAGCTCTATATGATAAAGTAAAGTCCAATAAGGTAAATGAAACCCAAATCAAGTTAAAGCCCAAAGTAAGGCCATGACATAATAAACCTAAAGAAGTACTATATGACTAGGAATTAAATTAGAATTCTTTCCCTACAAGCAAGAAGCCCACGGTTTTACTAGAGAAAACAAGCTCTAAGAAGTCAATTTAAAGTGTCATAAAATCATGGAAAAATAGGCACAAATTAGGTCAGGTTAATAGGTTAAAGGTCCATAATCTTAAGGAATAAATCATGGTCCAAAATTAAAGGAAATGTTTTCCTTCCAAGCATTTAAAATCCGCGGCCTAGGTGTAGGAAATGAATTTGATTTTATTTGATTTTCAAGCCATTAAATGCAAATCGAATTTCCTTAAGTCAAGCCAGTCAAATTCCTTTAAACAAGGAAGTTAGGATTATGATGATTAGTAGTCAATCACTTTCCCTAAATCAAGCAAATTGATGACAATATGTCAATCAATCAAATAATTCTGTTTCTTAAATCAAGGAAGCAACCTTTATGACGATTAGTCACACCTCATCAATCCCTTAAATCAAGGGAGCAACTTTTAATGACGATTAGTCACACATCATCAATTCCTTAAATCAAGCAATCACTAAATTTCCTTAATCAAGGAAATTGACATCATGTTCTTGTCCCTAAATTAAGCAATCTAACCTATGACAACAAATCACCACCTTACTCTCATTTAATGTGATCGAAACCTACCAGCAATCAAGTAATGGCAAGGCTTCTAAGTTGCCTATTTGAACAAGCTATAGTCTCTCCTTTTTCCCTCTATAGCCGCGGCACTACCAAAGGAAAGAACAAAGAGTTTAGTTCATTTTGTGAAGTCCATGAATGCTTCGAAATGGTGAGTGTGTTAGTGAGAAATACCTAATTGTTCCAAGATCAAATACAAGCCTGGATCTTAGTCCTTCTTCCTAATAATTCCACCAAAGAACCCTTCATCTCTAAGCAAGAAAATCCCTCTTCTCCTCTCTTTAAGCTTGCGGCCTTGTATGTTCAAGGAGGAAGGAAGTTCATTCAAGAAGATTCAAAGTAGTCAAAGGTCAAGAAGTGTTTCCTTAAGTCGTTGATCATCATCAAAGGTAAGCCTATGAACCTTCTTGGTTAGGAATGACATGTAAAAGCATGAAAGTGATATCCTAAGTATATGATCCCTAGAAGGCCGAACCATGTATGATAATTATAAGCATGAAGAGATGTTTAAATGATATGAAAGATGATGAAATGATGATGTTAGATTAGCATGTTTTAGAAGTAATCCCTTAGGTATTTTAGGGCAATAAGGCCGAATGGTATGTAGCTAAAAGAGGTTTTATTTGATTAATGTTGAAAGGATCTAACCATGTTAAGTTAATAATATAATTGAAAGCATGTTTTAAAAATTATATTCCTAGATGTTTATCTATGGTGGCCGAACCTATACATGCCTAGAATGAAATCTTTAATAATTCTATTAAGTGTTATGATGACCTAATAATGTCCTAAAACCTACACAAGTGGGTAAGTAAGCAAAACAACTCCTCTAGGTAATTAAACCTGCAAAGCCGAGACCTATACATGGATAAAACACAAATGTTGAATGTTATATAAGTTACTAAAAGATGATATGATGATGTTAGGGAGTCAAGGGAGCAAACAGGCAAGTAAAGAGATCAAAAGTTGAAAGTATACAAGTAAAGAACGACAAGCACTGTAAGTGTTTACAGTTGTTGAAGTAATCTCTCTATGTATGCCACCATTATGAAACTATGATAAGTTATGGTCTGACTGCAATATGTTTATAGTGCTTTACATTATGTGATTATGATATTTTTGAAACTTAAAACCATGCTATTAAATGTTGGCCTGTGCACTGATACTCCAGTTGCAACCTGACGAGGACTCTGGGTATCTCCGTAAGTCCGTAAAAGCCGGCAGGAATATGATGATGATGATGATGGCATGATATTTTTATATGATGATGTTAAATGTTCCATTTTGTATTGTTATTATAAACTGTTGCAGGAGTAAGCGTCATAGTTGGAGAATGCTCCAGCTGTGAACCTTACTGAGATTTTCCCCAAAATCTCACCCCCCTTGACCACCCATTTCAGGAAAAGATGAAAGAAAGTAATAAGAAAGTTATGTGGGAAAGAAAGGGTAAGAGACTGGTACGTAAAGAAGAAGAAACTCCACCTACCTGGGAAGAGAAACTAAAGGATCTAACAGATAGAGGCCTATGGACTGAGGCTATGAAATTATTAATAGAAGCTTTTCCACATTATGATTTCGATGAAGCACTAAGTACACAATGGCTAGAGGAACCACAACCACATTATGACTGGGCTTATGATGCGGCATAAATTATGTTTTTATTTATGATTAGTTAATCTTTTTGGGATTACATTAAATAATGTTTAGTGTTATTTATTTTGTATTGACGTTTTAACGCTTTTAATTTTATATGGAATAAGTATGGTTATGTGTTTCCATTCCGCACTCTGATATTTGCATTCGTAAAGTTTAAATTTAGACTTCCGCGCGTTGAATGCATGATGAAGGTGCACCCTATATGTATTTACACATTTGGGGTGTTACAGTATACGTATGCTCCAACAAAATCCTCAAGTGCACGGTTCTCTAGGCACACCTAGCGTAGGAACCATTCACATCATTAATTACATATTAATTAATCAAGTCATATCCATGACTTCATAATTTAATGATTCCACTTTTCATACTCATATGTCAATAATATGCCCATTACAAGTCTAGACCAATTATTACTTATTACATATTTTAGTGCATTATTACAAGCCACCTTATTCTTCAATTACTTACATAGCTTAGAATCACATGCAAGGCTCACTTAGGTAACTTAGATTATTTTCAACTCATCCAAGCCATATATTTGATTATTATAAGTTACTAAGGGTTCCCATAAGCCCACTTAGCTTAAATATCACTTTTACGGCTTTCCCACAACTGTACATGCTTCTGTTTTATAGTCACTAAGATCAACTCACTTGTTATAAAATTCTAGTCTTTTAGTATGTTAATCTAGACTCAATTACCTTTCCAACAAGGTATCACATGCCTCATTTGGAGTTTCCTAGCTCCAGTTATCACCATTTGAAGTTGGACAAGCAAAGCTGTTTGCCAACTCCGAACAGAGCGCTAAACATCCTTTACCATTTTTAAGATTTTCGAAATTATACTAAACCAATTGCTCTCAAATTTTAATACAGACAACTAGACACCTTTATCTTTAATTAGAGATATTATGAGCCTAATTTGAGTAAGGAAAGAGAGAGAGAAACAATTCGTGGAAGTTGCAGCCATGTACAGCCCCTGCACATGGCCTCCCTGTGCAGTCCTCACTCAAACGAACATACAGAATGAAATACATCTTCAATTGATACCAAATTCTGACACCACGTAGCTAACATCTCAATATTCAATTTGATATAAGTCACAACCCTATATGACCTCTGTGGAGGGATATACGCTCTCCCCAATTTCGCGTAAAAACTTGTTATTTAGCCCTAAATGTGTTTACTTAACAAACCTTAATTACTTTTGATTATAAATCTTAATTCACTTTAATTTTTGGATTTTCCTATTATTAATTCACTTTATGAAATCCTCTTAGTCACATTATGTCATGATATTTAAAGTTCACTAATTGCTTGATTAGTGCACCTAAACCCTACTTAAGTCTAATTTTAGAGTTTAATCATTAATTAGTGTATTATGCAAAGTCTACTTCACTTAACCACTAAATTAATATCCTAATTAAATCTTAATATTAATTTTAACATAGTGACCCTAATTTAAACCTACATGGCTGAATTGTTTAGGGGTTTACATTAGTATTTTTAAGCCTATTTCTTAGTCATTTCATTAGTTAATTAAGTCCTACACTTAATTAGTCCACTAATCCATCATTTAATTAAATTTTAAACATAAAACTCTAATCATACTATTTAGGACAGATTTGATTAAGTAGTATTATTAGGGTTCAAATCCATTCCTTAGTCATATTAGTGTTCTTAAGATTAAAGGTTGCATTTTTAACCTTTCCCTTGGTTCCACTTACGATTATCCACACTTTAGAACATCAAGAACCCATTTTTATCAAATTAAAACATCAACCCCATAGAAAACTTAACATGGCTGAATCATATAGGTGGATGGGAAAGGATTTTGGTCAACATTTCTCCAAGTAATCATGCTTACTTCTTCAAGTTAGCTCCAAGGCTTCAAGCTTCCACTTTTCTCAAGCAAGGATACATTTTTTCCACAAAGAACACACCTTTAAGAAAGGCTCAGAGTTAGAACTCAAGAACATAACTCAAAGGTGAGATTTTTCAAGAAAAAGATTCAGGATACTTACACTAGAAATTAAAGTAACCAAGCAAGCAAGTGTTGTTCTTCAAGAGAACTCAAGAACACAACTCCATGGCTCTCAAAACCTTCAAAACCATGGCTGTGTTTGGGGATGAGTAACTCGAAAATTTGATCCACACCATGAAAATAGTATGGTTGTGAAGAGGGGAGTGAGGGGAACAAGTTTGGTGAAAGAGATTTGGTGATTTGGTGAGGTTTTGGAGATGAAATCTTAGAGAGAAGTGAGAGCAAAGTTTGAAGTTTGAAATTTAGAGAGAGAAGGAGAAATGAGGGCTGCAAATCTGATCAGAAAAATGGGGGGAAGGTGCCCTAATTAGGGGTGCCATGTCACTATAGTAACATTAATTTTGTCTAATTATCATGTTCATAACTTAAAAATTTAATTAGTAGATCACAAATCCATTAACAGTTGTTTAATTGCACTATAGTATTTACCGGTGTTCTTAAATGTATCTGGATTTCATAATCTTCTTAACTTTAACATTTTTGGTCTAATTATGACTTGTTAGTCATATATTGGTCTTTATTTCCATTTTCTCATCTTTTTCCCGTTTCGGGATTCTACTGGCTACTGCTATAGCAGTACAAAATACCCGGCAGAAGTGACTTTTCAAAAATACCCCAATATGGGTATCAATCTTTATCAAATCATATCCTAACCTCATTCATGATGTTTATATCATTAGATTAGCTCTCTAACTATAATTTGCTAACTTGGAGCTATTCTACTAACTTTTACTGCGTCAGCAGTCAAAATTAACAGATGAAAATTCATCTGTGCAAAATACCCTCAATAAAGGTCTCAAAATTCTTAGAATTTCATCCTTATTCTATTTATGACCATAAGGTCCTCATTATAACCCTCTAATTTAAAAGTCATATAATTAGGGTTATTGTATTTTAATGTTTTATTTTATTTTATTTAGTTTTTATTTTATGTATGGGCCGAAGTGTTGGAACCCTAACCCGTTCTGAATGTGGGTTATTTAAGGGAAACTTTAGGAAACCCTTTCGGAGTCAGATTTTGGAATTGAATAATTGTTTGAGTTTTCTTTATCAAAATTATGCACTCTTTCTTTTCATCATCTTCTTCTTCTTCTTCTCTTATTTTATTTTGAATGATGTTTAACCTCGCGATGCTAGGCTAAACACCTTTAATCAACCTAAGGTTAAAGGTTCGTTAATTTATTTCAGAGGATATGTTTTTAACTTTTTAAATCAGTTTCGTTTTTTCCCAATTCAGGTTGAATATCATGCGATTGTAGATATTCAAACTGAATAATGCGATTGCATTCTCTAAGGGAAAATTGATCCTTAGATTTAATGGTCAGATTAATTTACCCGATGAACATAAGTTGAACAGATCAAGACTACTGTGATCGTATAGTTGAGATATTGTATTCAACCAAACGCTAGGCGATAATCTAGAGAGGGTTTCCAATTGAATTTGAAGATTTCAAATTTAATTGGGGTTAATCACAAATTGATACTTATCTTTTAATCCAATGACGAAATAAATTAATAAATCCTAATTCCTTAGGTTGATTGCTTTTTAATTCTGATTTTAAATCTTTTTTTTCAAATCTGTTTTTATTTAAATTTCAAATCAACAAAATCTCCTTTTTCCTTTTTATATTTTATTTTACAGAACATTTTTTTATTTCTAGCAGGTTCTTTGGGAGACAATCTGAGTTGCCCTATGACTACAAAGCTAAGCTCGGTAATTTGCGTGGGTTCGATAGCGTACGTCAATAACAGAAATCCAGGCATATCCATAAAACAGCATGCATAATCAGCTCAACTCTGGCCTCCTGCCACCAGAGGTCTCAACCTCAGAGGTACCTGTACCTGAAAATGTTCCCTACATGGGGTGAGATCTCTAAAAAGAAATCTCAGTAAGACAAGGGGTCCTCGAGGATCTATCCAGCCCAAGCTCACTTACATGTGCAATATAAGTTCCAAAAGGTAACATCAATATAATTTCCAAATCTGTGCAATGCAACATATAACTATGTCATGTGTGTATGCATATATTGGCCAAAGAATAAAAGGTAGGACTTACGAACATCTACAACCCACAGTACTCTTGTACCTCGCCCACGGAGTTACCATCTTGTATGTCTCCACAAACTCAGGGGTTACCGTCTAGGTGGAACACCACATACATATCATATGGCAGTTGCACGCATAATCAGCTCAATAGCATATCAATATTCATCACATATTTTCAGAAAACACATCATGCATATAACCATCTTTCCATGAGGTATGTTGGAACCAACAATGGCAAAACCGAGGACACGAAAGCTTACCTCTCAAGCTAACAGTTCAAACTAAGAGTCCACACCAGCCCACGTCACCAAACAGCACACTCACAGTCTATTTATAACAGAAACATTATCAACATTCATCATCTAGAAGTTCATTACATTACGATAACGTTTTCTTTTTCGTTTCATACCCTTAGGCTTCTCCCAAAGCCATAAGCCTTTAATTCAAGTGATTCTGACTTAGTTAACTTATTATAGAGGTTCATATTAACCAATCATGGGTCCAGAAACCCAATCTACGGTTCTGTTTGGACAGAACAATGCATAACTCGAAATTTTCAGAATATCTGAATATTTCACGGGCACATATCCGGATATCAATATCCGGATATCAATATCCGGATATCCAGATATTTCGCGACAGAATGCAGTTTTACATTTTCGCGAAGATATCCTTCCAAGACATCATTTTTAATGATTCCAGACGTTCAAGCATGCGTTTTTAGGTGTGTTATACCTTACCAACCCTTAAGTTATCAACTTCCACTTATTATATGCATCGAGGTTCCTTCTTTCTATAGAAAATCAAGAGAAAAGGTAGTGGTTCTTACCCAAAGGCTCAAAACAGAGTAAAAGAGTGATATTGGAGCTTCCTACACAACTCTATGATTCTGACTACACAAGACTACAAATTTATCTTACAAGCTTGGTCCTTTTTCATGGAAAAATAGCTTCTTGAAGCTTCAAAGGCCAACGAAAAGGATCCCTCACCACAACCCAAGAACTCAGTCCACCACCTTCTCCAACTCAGAAGCTCAAACTCAGAAATGGATTACCTTTCTCCCTCACAATGCTAACTACTCAGAGTTTACAAGATCAAAGGGAAGAATCAATGTAAAAGGTGGATTCTTGGCTCATTTTGTGCATGAAACTCAAGTCCAAGAAGAGAGGGAAAATGGCAGAAGCAAATCAGCAAGGAGGCACGTAGGTTGTGTGAAAATATGCCGTAGAAATCTGTGCCTTCAAATATATAGGTGTACTTAACTTAATCCATCGGTATTAGCGATAATAGCTCCACTAATCATTTTAACATCAAACTTCATATTCTTGACCTAGCCATTTTTCTAGGATTTGTTATTTTTTTATTATAATTTTCGCAGCACTTTGTCGGTACGCATTTTACACGTAGTCGATATCAGTTATGACATCAGCACTCATTATTATGACTTCAAACTTGATATCCCAGACCTAGATATTATTCTAGGAATATTCATATACTTATTATAATTTTTCGGGATACTTCACCGGTACACATTTATACCACGAAGCAGAACCGGTATATGTACTTTTCGTTAGAAAAGCGACTTTCAGCGTTGTTAAGCCTTTATAACAATTATTTATGTCTTTCCATATTTATTCAAAGTCAATTATGGAATTTATCTCTTAACTCATAATAAATTATTTAAATTCCTAATTTAAATTCTTACAGACAACATCTTCTTGCCCTTAAATTTTGCCATGCACTCACTCTTGGTTTTCAAATGAAGATTTTGTCTACCTAATTGACCATTCAACAAGTCACGAACATGAACCTAATCGTACATGATCACATCAAAAAAATTCCATCCATTTATTCATCATGTACAATCAAAAATACATAATCCACCAATCTTGGCTCCAAGCCATCATATAACAATACATGCATTAAAATTTGGCATAGTTAACATCATATAAACATGCCTTACTTCACTTGTATTACAAATCCAAAATACAAGTTTCTAGCAAAGGTCCGACAATGAAGTATCTCCAATATGCCAAGCTACTCTAAATACTCCTGAGTGCTACATGGGCTCCTTTCCCTTTCAGGTGCTAGCTCCCCTTCCTTGGGAACCTGAAACATAATCCCCGAAAGAGGTGAAATGCAAATCTCAGCAAACTCAGGAACCTTGGAGATTGCTTCACCCTTAGGTTCACTTTCATACATAAAGGGTTATAATACACAAGGCCTAATAAGTAGAGGTGGCAAAGTGGACGGCCCACCCCACCCCACCATCAATCCGCCAGAAAATCTTAGGATACTTTGACAATCATTATATAGTAGTTGTAGATAGATTGATGTCTATGCAGAAATTGCATAGACATTACAACTAGCAAACAACTAAAAAACATAGCTGAAGTAAAGTTTTGGTATAAACATCTCAAATTGAATATTGCAAAATATATTAATGATTAAGGATTATATTACAAAGTGCTGGAGATGCTAAGAATCTAATTGGCCAGCTTTTGGGGTTGATAAAGGCAGTCTGGTGAGTCAAATATTTCTTCGTATCAGCTGTCTAATTATTAAGTTAGGTTAGGTGTAAAAAAAAGAGGGCTGGTGGGTTATCAAACTCAGCCAGCCCCACTTGGCGGGCTAAGCCTGATTTTCCACCTTAAGCAACATAAGAATATAGGCAATACAAAATCGACTTAACTTGTGTACTCAATACACTAGGACCACTACACTCAGTTTTACCTCAAATTGATTTTTTGTGTGGAGCTTCCAAGAGCCATACCTCTTAGGAAAAATTCCCAAAAGGAAATTTTCACCTATATTCTAATGAACAATAAACCTATTCAATCAATTCATAAATATAATGGCTAAAACAACAAAACACATCACATTAAACACCCAATTGCATATTAGTTCGTACATTACCATACAATCTAGCCTCTAGTGCTTGTTCATTGGTTCATACATCAATGCACAATGAATTTTATATGAATACAATTATACCATAATTATAACAAGCAATCAAACATCCAATCAGTTAACCAATACTCCCAAGAAGTATGATGCAAGATGTAACAGCTTGTTGTACAACGGTATTGTTAACATTGATTATGATATTAAGCGCAGTTACAATCATAGCAATTTATTTATAAAAATGCAAGTAAACTTTTCCTTTCTATTACGCGAGTCGTTAAAACAATAATAAAGCGTAATAAATAAAAGTTGTGACCGTAACTGTAAACTCTTTGCGGAATAATTATTTAAAATACTAAAATATCATATAATACCTCTCTCAAGTCACTAAGGGATTCCATAAATTCACTTAGCTAAAATCTCACTTTTTGGTTTTCTACCTATCCGAACATGGTTCGGTATTTTAATTACTGCGGGAAAACCGCATGATGCGCGCTCCTCATCTTTTAGTATGTTATTCTAAACTTAATTAAATTTCTAACAAGCTATCACACGAGTCAAAAGTTATCGTTTGCTCCGGATATCACCGTTTGAAGTTGGACAAGCAAATCTGCCAGCCAACCTCAAACCGGCTCCAAAAAACCTTCACTCTATCAATTATTCTGGACAATACACTCAACCAATTGCTTTTAAATTTCTATGAAGTAAACTAGACACATAAATCTTCAATTTGACATATCATGAACCTAATTTGACCAAGAAATGAAGCGGGAATAAAATTCCCAAAAACTGCCAGAAACAGCCCCTGCACAGGTGCGTTCTCGACAGTCCGTGTTCACAGGCTTCTACAGGGCCCCGTGCAACCCAAAATATTCCCATATATTAACACAAGGTATAGGACATCCAAAGCTTTAAAATGACGTATGGAACGTCCCCATCGGACCTCTGTGGAGGGCGATATGCTCTCCCAAAGTTCACCTAAATTCTGCCAATTTCTAGAAATTTCACCAGAGTTTCCTTTGTTTTTCTAATGAATCCCACCTTTGAAGGTGTGTTATCTAACCTCAATTTTGTACCTAATAATCATGGGTGGCACACAAGGACCATCAATATCTTGGTGCTCTTACAACCCTTCACAATTTATATCAATTAGCTTACTTTTCCATTCAATCATCCCTATACAAAATCTTAAACCATTTCAATCACATTAATTCCTTTGCATGCAATTCTTTGGCATAAAACATAAATCAAATCCTAGAATAGGCCTATTTCCCTTTCATCATAGAGCATGCTTCAATATTACATCAAGTCTCCAATGAACATATTACAATTTACAACATCAATTACAAATATTACAACATAAAACCTCCAAAATGAAATGTAATAACATAAGCTAAACTTAGACAAAATATGACATGAATATCAATGATACAATGCATAATCCTAACTCAATATGATGTTCAAGTCCTAAGTCCAGCCTAGGCCCCATGGCCCCAAAATGCAAAATAAACATAAGTCATCATGCTCAACCTATGGGCCTCTTGCCCGCCGCTCCAGCACCGCAGCCACTACCTGAAATAAAGTCCCCAAAGCGGGGTGAGATATACGGATATATCTCAGTAACCCAGAGGTTCTGGAGAATACTCCGCCCCATGGCTCAATTCGATGCATATAAACAATATAACATAACATTTAAAACGGGATAAAGCAAGGGATTTAGTGAAGTAGGGAAGCATAGGGAACAAAATACGACGAAGTTGGAATGGTCAATGCCAAAACCACGCAACGTCCAGCTTATTGGCCTCGGCATATAGCCTATGAGTTTCAAACCAAGGAGTGTTCCCAGAACATCAACCAAGGCACCCTCCATCTATAACCACCCGAGACTTCCTAGTGTGCTCCTCTACAGATCACACACCAAGACCCCATGTCAACTGAAACTCCCTCGCGGAGACCTATCTAGTAGAAGTCTGTAACGCCCGAAGGCAACTGTCTACTGGCTAGAGACTCGGTACATCCTATGTACCACTAAACATACAATAATGCATGAACATGTTATACTACATTATTCACATACACCTTCAACCACTACCCTCAACGGGCATGGTGGAGCACACACGGGGATCAAACCCCAGTACCAAGGGATTACCTGTATAATCTCCTCTTCCGCAGCTCCAATGCAATACGTTCCCGAGCTAGGTACAAACAGAAATGCCTACACATAGGACATTCCCAATTCAATTTCCATTCACCAAATACATGCAAGTTCTCAAGCATACATGCATGGTTCAAGAGTACTTACCACAATCCCTTAGGTCCGAGACCAAGGGAAACCCACCGAGCTCAGGGTTCAGTGTTCAATTCCGCGAGAGGTAACCTACAATGACCACACAAGGATCATCAATACAGAGTGCAATCAACCAAGATTACAAAACTTCAAAATCCTCCCCTACACAATGGTAGGTTCGGCCATATAGGTGTTAATTTTCATATATTTTTCCTAAATTTTCTTTTTATTTTTCTTTAGTATCATAATGCTACCACAACACCATTTTAGGTGCCACATTTCATCCTACACCATCACAATACCATTTTTCCATTTATTCCCTTCTAGGTCCAATTGTAAATTCCACACAAACCAAGTATTTTTCTTTTTATTTTTCATGCATCCATTCACCTCCCAACACCTCAAAATACCATTCAACACTACACATCATCCATTACATAATTTTTGCATCATCAAACCCTATATTGCCTACAATGGCCGAAATCTCCATGCAAGGGTACCAAAAGATTTTTGATTCATTTCAACATTTCCACACACTATACAATCCTATAATCCACTCATACAATCATTCAACAACTTAATTACACAATTCTACAACCAATCAAAATCACAAAGTCATGGAATCACACTCAAAATTCACTAAGTTATCATCCAAATTTCTCAATAATTTTTATGGCATTTATCACTCCAAAACATCATTCTAAACCACAATTGTCTAATACACAACTTCCATTTGAGCTCTCTAACTACATCAATCACACAAACATGCTCTAGGTTTCATGAAATATGATCTATTAATTTAACCAACAAAAGGTGTTGAAACTTACTCGCAATCAAGTCCTAAGACTCTTCCAAGTGATCCCCAAGCAATGGCTTGAGCAAACAACTCCAAAATCACAAAAATCCTTCCAAATTTCGTGGCTGATTTTTTCCTATTCCTCCCAATCTAGTGAGTTTCAAGGCTTGTGGATGGTATGGTTGAGTCCGGATTGTCGTTTACTTGAAGTTTGCTGACAAACTTCGTTGAAATCGGTGGCTAGATCATCAAGAACCAAGTCAAGTCCCCCCCTTTCTTGGTGTTCCACGGCTTTTAGAGAGAGAAAAGAGATTTGGAGCAATGATGAATAGTGCAAGGAACAAGTGGCTAAGTCCACTTAAGTGAGATGGGCCCCACCGCCACCTCACGCGATTTCAAACTAATTCAAATCTCTCGCCTATTCCACTAAACGTCTATAATTTCATAACCTATTTAGAAACTCTAATTTTTAACATTAACCATTGTCCTTTAATTACTCTTGATCAGATGAATCCAGAATTTTCCAGTCGTTCGGAGAAATTGCAGTTTTAAGCTGTTATGCGCGATGTGGGCACGCTTCCCCAAACTTACTAATTCCCATCAATTTTCACCAGCAATCATATTTCATAGTCCTATCTACCATTTATAACTTATATCCGAACCTAGAGCTCAAAATTCAATCGGCACGCTTTTACGGTGCAACTGTACCGCGATCTTTTTACCCGGTAAAAATACTATTCACCAAATTTTCAGAAACTTGCCTAACCACTCAATTTTTTGTTCTGAATCTATTTCCAGGTTTATTTTTATCATTTGAGACTTCCTACTCCATTTTACTCTCTTAGGGTTACGTGTTTGCCTACTTGGAAATTTGTTCAAAACTTTTAATATTGACACTTTTGCCTCAATTTAGAACTTAAAATTTTGACTTTTGATCTAATTAGCCATTTTAATCCCTAATTAATTTTCAATTTACATAAATTAATTATTTGGGTTATTATATCGGCCTTTAAAGGCCTAGAGGCCAACTTAAGGGGTTACTCCCCTACCTCTCCAAAGTGAGACTTTACTCTTGTCATAGAGAATCTCTCATTTCCTGCACAGCTCACCTCATACCTGTCCGGAGGTGTGTCTGGCTCATGTATTATAGTGAAACCCCCCCAGGCAAAACCACTATGGTTCCCTTTTATGATCAGGGAATATTTCTCACTTATATATATCCACCATAGAGCCATCATGCTCTTTCACAATCCTTTTTCTCAACCTGCCTGAGATACAATAACTCCATCATAGAGTTTTGGCCTATACCACTGCATTTAAAAGCACTATTATATTGATATACTTCTCCTTATCAAGAAAAATAGACCTATCTCCTTACTAAATACTTTAACAATCCAACTCAACTTGAAGATCTTCGTGTTGGACACAAAACATAGAAAAAGCATACCAAATATAGAAACACCCCTTCCTCTATACTGCAATTTATTGGTATTTTCCTCTTCTTCTTCGCTCTTCCATAAGCTATATATTTAATGGTGTTTTGATTCAAGTTTTGAAAATATATATGTTATATTAGAATCGCTAGTATTTGGAAAATTTTCTCCTTTTATGTTTATTTATTTTCTTTGATTTAAGAAAAGTAAATAAAAGGGAAAAAAACAAAAATGAAGATATGGGTAAGACTGGAATTGGAGAAAATAAAAAAGGTTAATATAACTTCAAATCATGAAAGCATTATTACATGTACACCATATGTAAATACTTGAAGATATTTGTGGAAATAATTACCCAGTTCAAATTATAAATTGATCAGGTTAAGAATGGGAGAAGGGATAGGAAACTAAAACAAGTTATCTTAAAATTTTTTAATTTATTTATGACTCAGAGGAGAAAGAATAAATGGTAATCTTCTTTAACTAATCTAAAGATGAAGACTTTATAATTTCTGTAACCTGATTTCAAGTTAGACATTATGAACTTGAGAAAAGAAGTTTGTTAATTGGAATATATCTTTGTTAAGATTTGGTTGCTGGATAATTAAGTGTAGTTGAGGTGGTTTTGTTCTCGCATAATTCACATTTGATATCCTTGTTTACAGTGGCAGAGCCACGTTAGGGTAGGGTAGGGCCTTGGTCCGGGCTAATTTTTGAAAATTAGCAACGTTTTAAACGTGGCTAACTCACTGTAGCTAGTGTGCAGGCTGATTTTTAAAAATTACCTACGTCTAGGTTTGGCATGGGCTAAATTTTTTTGGCCTTGGCTAGGTTGCTATGCTGGCTCCGCCATTGCTTGTTTGTCTGTGCAACGAAAATGATCTAATGAAAGAAACTCATCTTAAGATAAAAAGAGTAAAAATAGAAATTAAAAATTAAAAATATTACCAGCACTCATATATTTTTGCTGGTGCCTATATGTCTATGTTCATTGGACATGAATAATGACTTAGAAGGTAATTGGATTCATAGGTCATCACTGATAATCGTTTTGAAAGGTAGTCTTAATGGGAATTTGAAAAGAGGGTGTGTCTGAAGTAGTAGTAATGATGCTTCTTTATAATTGAAAGATTATTGGTTCATATCCAAGACACAATTTCTATATCAATGTTATTAAACTCAGACACGGTGTTATTAAACCTGACCCGGGCATCGACCCAGTCGGGGTCACTGGTCGGATCAGTTGACCTGGATATATATAAATATATATAAATAGAAACATATAAATTTAATTATATTCTCCATTTCTAAAATGAGTTAAACAAGGTTCACTAAATAAGTTCAAAAATTACCCAATCACACTTTTACAAGTTCGTGAAGCACAAATAAATAAAAATGTGCATTATTACTATATCAATTTAAATTGCAACTCAGAATTCCCATAAGCATACCTCTCAATGACATTGAACTCATATTTTTCAAATTCATTTACATTGAAATGACATATGTCACATTCTCTTAATTTATTGTACCGCAAATTGCTAAAGTATTGAAAGCTGAAATTTGAGGTCATTGTAGAAAAGTATACTACCAAATAAAATTACAAAGTTTTTTTTTTGGTAAATAATTACAAAGTTTTTAAAATGAGTTCTACATTTCTTTTGACAAGATGAAACAATTTTCCTTTTTTTGTTTATATATATATATATATATATATATATATATATATATATATATATATATAAATCCATGACCCAACCGGGTCACCGAATTTGGCTGATTTTTTCTGGATTTTGACCGGATCCAATGCATGATCGGTCCAATGTTTGACCCAAACCGGTACGATGACTGATTCACCGGGTTCCGGGTCGACCTGGTGGGGCCGAGTTTCACAATGGTGCTCAGACAGATTATCAATCGATTAAGCTACTGGGTCATTGGGTTACTGGTTCAATCAGTGGAACATTGGTTAAACCAGTTAAAATGGATATATTTAATAAATATGAAAATAGTCATAGTATAACTGTGAGCATGTTGTAGCTTAATGGTTGGTTATGGAGTTATGCAAGCGGTACAGTCAGATTCGACACCCAGCACCAGCAATTCTATTATGTTTAGCACCATTTATCCAAAACCCTGTTTTGGTTTAACACACTAGTTGAACTCAATTTTTGGGTGGTTCACCACTTCTTAATCAGATTAATTGCATAACCAATTTTTCAGTTGGAATGCTTATTCTTATTGGAAATTTGAATATTCTTAGGAACATTGGTGCTGGGATATGTCACTAATAAAGTTTATACTTTGAAAACGTTGGTATGACTAATCTGGAAAAGTTGATCTGGAAACCAAATGAAACTATTGCTTCTGTTCGTTTTCCTTCATACCAGAACTATTGATAGGTAAGTATATCCAAAGTAATTATGTTGCATACAGGGTTGTTAGTTCTTTTTACATCAATTGACCTAATATAATTTGTTTTTAGGTATATCATGTGGTTTATCATAATAAGCTTATTTTAAATGCTATATATGGTTGAACCATGTAGTTTGTTTCTTTGAGAATCTTTACATGAATATGGTTCCTCTTCTTCTGAAATTACTCTCTGCTGATTGTTCTGTCCCTTTCTGTGTTGTTGAATTCGAAACAATAAAAAGTATTCACAGAAAATGATAAGTAATTAAAAAAGATAGTTTGAATTACTATTTCTCATAAAAAAAAATTCCTTAAATTTGTACATGCAAATATCATGTTCGAAAGAAAATTGTAAACGTAACTAAATAGATAATGATTGTCCTGATTCAGTACTAAATAAGTAACATGTCTTTCGCAAGGGTTATTATGCCACTAATGTAATATTTTTCCTTTATACTATGGGTTTTATAATGGAGAATTGAAATCTCATGTTAGAGAAATAAAAAATATGTGCAACCCATGTGTTAGAAAAAAGTATATGTAGAACTCATGTCAGCACGGAAATCGAAGGGTGTATAGGAAAATTATAATTCTCATGTTAAATGAGAATTATAAAACCCTTATACTATTTCTTTAGTTGCGAAATATTAATTTATTGATTACTTCTAATACTTGGTAGATTTTCAATATTTATTATAAAAATTAATAATTAATAAGTATTTAACAATTCACCAAATTTAGTACCTAAGAAGGAAAAAAAAAGTAATATAATAATTGTGGTTCTCACACTCAACTACGCCATAAACATCGAAGATAGGAACAAATACCTTTGTCTAGGGTCCTCTTGTGAGTTAGATTCTTGAGTGTGCTAATATGTGTGTTTTGTTTCTCCTAAATTGAGTTTAAACATGAAGGAAACCAATTCTAGGTAATAATGATAAATGATACCGAGTTAATCTCTAAAATGAATTTTGCTTCTTTGATTAGGAAAAGGTATTGGGGGATGACTAAAATTAAAGTTGGATAAAAACCTATGGCTAGCTTATTACCCTTAATTTTTTAGGGGTGGATATGGGTTGCTTTGCTTCGGCATAAAAACTGAACTTATAAAGAGGTTTGATTCCTTGAATTGAACTGCTTTAAAAAATAGTTTGGTTTTAAAATTTTCTTAAAAAAATAGTTTGGTTATTAAATCAATTTAGAAAAATATTATTTATGGTACGATTTTTTTTTATTCATGTATTTTTTTTTTGGATACAATTTTTTTTTTTTTTTTCGATTCATATGATTTTCATATTTCTAGGAATATGCATGGTTCATTCTGCTTGGTTTTTTATCCCGAGCTGAATCAACTTTTCATTTGTTTCTTTGAACGGAATCGATTTAGAATAATTGGTTCAATTCTTAACGTGGTAAATAAAAATTATTTAATTCTTGAACCACTTAAAAAAATATGGTTATTTTTTATATTGTTCAATTTGATTCATGATTTAATTTTGTTCATATGATTTTTTTTTCACATCCCCACCCAAATAACCTACTCTACTATATGATTAAGTATTTTGTAGGATCATTTAAATACTGGTCAACGAGGCTGATTTTGTTTGTCATGACCAACACCAGGCCATGAATGATATACAAGTTACTAATATTCACAGTTTAGCAAGCTTCTATCCACTTGACAATCTAATACCAAAAGAAAGCATTACCACTAATTTACAATTACTATAAGTCATAGAAATTTCAACTGAAATTTATGCAAAACCTTCCCAAGGAAAATATTATTTAAGGTCCGAGAGTATCTAAAACTCGGTGTTCTCTCTCACAAGATTAATTTTTTTTCTTTATTTATTCATATCATTTTTTCTCTTTTTCTTTTTATCTTTCTCATTTTCACAAAGGGACCATCAAATCAATAGTGGTCAAAGAGCATACAAAATGCTTTCTCCCATAAGACATGAAAATCTTAAAATAAGTACCAACAAAAATAAAATAATGTCAATGCTGAATCATGGCCTCACACAGGCCAACAAGTTAAAAATAAACTACTAAACTCAACCAGAAAACCCATCAAAGCCATTGTGTGTGGGTGTGAATATAATAAACAGTAATTGTCAAATCATAGAGTTAAACCCAATTCAATGTATATAAATCAGAAATTATATTTTACTCAAATAATATGCTAAACATTTATTTAAAATTAAATTATTGGTTTAGCTAATCAAATATTTAAAAAAATAAAAATAAAACCTCTCAAGCCCAAATAATTCCAATGGTCTAAATATTTAAATTGGTCCATAACTCTAAATTAAAAAAGTAAAACTCTCTAAAACCGCGAGGAGCAGGTCAAGGCTTTTGTGGCCCATTTAAAATGTGGACTAACCCAGTCCAATCATTTTTTATCAATTCTTTATGGCGAAGGGAATGAGAAAAGGAAATTGAATGTATTATAGAGATTCAAATTCTCATGGCCTCGTAACTCTAACAAATGAATAATGCCTATGGGGTAAATGGGTCGAACAGCTTATCTTATCAGGGGCCCAAGGTAGCTTATCTTATCAGGGCCCAAGGTTTGGATTCTTTTAAGTTTGGTTTAGCTTGATTTATTTAATAAATAAAACGGGTTCAAGCTTTAAAATAAATTTGTTTAGCAAACACGCCCATACCTAATTTAATGAGGCTTGACTTGAAAACTCGTGAGCTGACTTGATATATTATTATAATAAATAATATATTTTGTTCCGGCTAGATAGCATGAAAAATGTAATTATATGTGGACTGAGTGGGTTCTATGATTGTTTTTCTCTGACGAATGAATACAAAATTTGATGCATTTATAGTCTCAACATTTGGACGTATGTGAGTTTGGAAAAATACATTTTATAATTTTAAATGAGTCAAGCCAAGTTTTTAATTTTTCATAGACAAGCCAACTAGAATTTAGCTCGTACCAAGCTAATGGACCAAGCTAAGCTCAAAATACTTTTCACAAGCTTGACTCGTTTAAGCTCGGCTCATTTATACCTCTACTTATGCCAAAAAAAGGATGACTTTAATAAGTTAGCTATATTATTCTGCTATGAAATTTGGAGTTTGTGCTTAATTGAGAAAAAACAAAAAAAAAATAATAATTTACTTTTTTATTATTTTATTTTTATTTTTAATTTTAATTTTTTTAAATTTAAGTGAGTTAGACACCAATATCCCACAGGGTTAGGGAAGATCTCACAACCTCTTACTTTATTTTGAAACAAATAGTCTTCTTCTCTTGCCTTTTCTTTGTACTATTTTTATAGCACTTGGGTAATTTATATCCTAGATTTCAGTACACAAATTAGGAAGAAATCTCATATGCCACTAGGGGTGGTAAACGAACTAGGGGCCTTTGCCTCGACTCGTGAAGGCATGAGCTTACATGTCTAAAATTGGTTGTTGGAATCAGGCTTGGACTTGTATAAGAGCTCGTTTAATAAAAAGGCCTCAGGCTCCAATTCAAAAGTTCGGCCTTAGAGCCTCCTAGGCTGGCCTAGTATATATATTTTTTTTATATATTTTTTATACTACTTTTAGTAGTCCTCTCTCTCTCCTCAATCCATTTCACCCTCATTTTATTGGTTAAACAGACTTTTTGAATGATTTTGTTCTATATTATGCTGGTTAGATGTACATTGAATTTATGAATATTTATGAAATTACTAGTGCTGTTGATTGTATATTCTGTTTGGATGAATTTGTGTAGTCTTATTTTTTTTAAACAGGCTAAACCAGGCTTTTATTTTTTGTAAATAAGTCAGGCCACAAGCCGATAATTATATTCATAATAGGTAACATGCTTGGTCAGGCTGACACATTTAAACGCAGGCTTGACCTTTTAATACCAAAGTTCGACTCGGCTCGGTCAGTTAACACCCCTATATGCCACTATTTATTCATAATAAAATTTATAATAAAGTAAATTATTATATTCTTGTGTAAATAACTAATTCAACCAAAAAGCTTAAATTTGTGAGTAATAGACCTTCGAATTTAATGTCCTTATATATTTCTCTAACATATCCCCTCGTACAAAAGTCTTTTGGGTTTGAAGTGTGGATATTGCACAGATTTATTTTTTTTATTCTATCATGTGCTAACTTAAATTACACTATAACGTGGGGCGGTGATAAATGAACATATGACCCCATGATCACCTTGGTTTTTATGGATAGACAATGAATTTAATTCAACAACTTAAGTTTATAAGTGTTAAACATTCAATAATTTTATATATCTCTCCAACATCCTGTTATTTAATATAGAAAAAAATTGTACACACTCTCCTATTTTTTATTTTTTATTTTTTTTGCAAACACTCCTAAAATTTTGTTTTGTTTTGAAGTAGAACTCAAAAACTTTTAAATCCGAATGAGAACTCTCTAAACTTTGAAAAACTAAAGAAATCTCTAAATGGAGGAAAAAATATTTAATTTCTGATACGAAAATTATGTGAGCAGCATGTGATGAATTCTTTTTGTTTTAGGATGCAGGCATTATAATCTCATTTTAGGTTCTGAAAATTTAAGAATCTCACACTCATCCAAAATTCGATGATACAGCAATTGCACAAATTTAATAAAGTTCAAAGTATATATTTTCCTCATACTATAATTTATTTGTTTGGATTTATATAATTTCATAAATAATGAGCACAAATTACTATAATAAGACTTTTAAGAATTATAGTAAAAATCAAGTTCAAGTGAAAAGGATTTTCATTCTTCTTATAAAAGTGTACTTCCTTTACTAATCATTGTACTTCTTACAAAGAATATACCTAATCCTTAGACTTCAGGTTCACTGCATAAAATTTTAAAAATTAGAACGCTATAAAAATTGATAGCATAAAGAGAAGCTTAGGACCCAAGATTACTAATGTATACCCAAGATTACTAATTGATAGCATAAAGAGAAGCTAGTTGGAACCATTACATGTTTTGTGAATTATCTGTTATATATGTGTGTTTTGATGTGGTATAGCTAGTGTAGACAATGTTTTGAGAGGCCTACGTTGTTTATGTAAATAATTTTGTAAAGGATAATAGATATATGTATCTGTATGTACATATTGATGTTGTAGGTTAATGTAAATGGCACGGAGCCATCTTGTGATAGTTGAACGGAATGAGTATTGTGTCAATCAGGTGCTTTTAACTAGTGGAATTGTGAAATTCCTATTTGTTAAATAAACAGCAGAGAAACTGTCAAAATTTATAAGAAAACGTAAGTGTTGTATATATGTATTGGGTGAGCCATATCTCACTCAATACTTGGTCAAATGAAACATGTGATCTATCATTTTAAAGCTTAGGATGTAAGCTTTAGCGTCCTAAAATATAGGATTGCAGTGAGAGAATAATAAGGTGCAGTTTTCTATTTAAGTTTGCTGCCTAGTTTGTAGTGAAATTAACGAAAACTGTTAGTTAACTTTGAAAGTTAATAACTCCTTCGTTTCTTATCGAAACAAGGTTTATAATATATCAAATTGAAGGAATAGATGTCAACTATGACACATCTAGATGTTAGATAAGTGGTTTTGATGCAGTTCTAAACGCAGTGGAGCAACCCAGGTTCGCTGTTGACGTATGTTTACAGTTTTGTGTAGTTAACTTACAGTAAATGTAAGGACCCGCACCGTTAAATTAGGAATTTAAATAACTTGATTATGAATTTGAGAAATAATTCCATAATTGACTTTGGATAAATATAGAAAGATTAAAATAATTATTGATAAGGACAAATAATGCTTAAATCGTTGTTCTGATGAAAAGTACAGATACTGGTTCCGCTTCTCGGTATTAGTGCGTACCGGTGAAGTATCCCAAAAAATAATAATAAGTATATGAATATTTCTAGAATATTATCTAGGTTAAGAATACTAAGTTTGGAGTCATAATTATGAGTTTTGATGTCAGAACTAATACTGACTGCGTATAAAACGCGTACCGGCAAAGTGCTGCGAAAATTATAATAAAAATATGACAAATCCTAGAAAAATGGATAGGTTCATAATATGAAGTTTGAGATTAAAATGATTAGCGGAGCTAATATAACTAATACCGATGGATTAACTTAATGCGCATATAAATAGCAATAGGCACAATAACCTAGGTCAGTTTCCCTGACTTCTACGTGGATTTTCTGGTGCTCTTGGCTGCTACCACCTTCCTCCACTACCTCATTGCCTTCCTCTCCATAGAAATCCCTCAAGGCAACCTTGTAGACACTTGAGAGCAACATTGGTGTGGGAGAAAAATTGGTTCTTGAGTGTGTGAGTTACTGTGTGCTCTGAGTTGGGGACTGTCCACTTTGGTTGAGGGTTGTGGGAGTCATTTACATGTCATTTAAGGCTTCAAGAAGCCATCTTTTGGTATAAAGGGCCAAGCTTGAGGATTATTTTCGTGGCCACATTTACTACACAGTGGATTGAGATAGAAATCACCAAGTCACTTCCTTTTTTATTTTCACAAGCCTTAAGGTAAACCATGATCACTTCTCTTGAAATTTCGTGATTTTAGCTTATTTGAGTCATTAAAAAAGGGAACTTTGATTATTCAAGTTAATGGTTGATAATCTATGCATAATGAGTGGTAATGAACTTCTGTTGGAGGACCCTTAAAATGGAGATTATGCAGAAACTGCACGAGTTTCTGCATTCTGTCTGAAAAGTATTTTCGAATTATTTTCGTAGAGTACTTGAATACTTGATTGTGGTGTTCGAATACTCATCAAGAAGTATTGGGATACCTTTCTGGGAATGGAAGTATTTGGATACCTTAGTAAAATTATTGGGATACTTGTGGTATTCGAATACTTATCGGGGAGTATTCGGATACTTTATGGTATTCAGATACTGTAGTAAAAGTATTCGGATACTTTGTGGTATTCGTATATTTTAGTGAAAGTATTGGGATACTTTCTGGAAACATGAAGTATTCGAATACTTATCGAGGAGTATTCGAATACTTCTGGCAGTTTGAGCCTAAAATCACTTAAAACAAGTTGGGAAGTCTTAAATAATATGTAGGACCTTAATGAAACCTTGGGCTATAAATATTAACGATATTTCTGGTATGAACAGACTGTGAACTTGCTGTTTGGTGACCCGAGATTTTTAGCTTTAGATTGCTAGCTTGACAGGTAAGCTTTCGTGTCCTCGGATTGATCTGTTGCTTGTTCCACCGACCTCCACGGGAGGGTGGTTTATATGCATAGTATGTTTTTATGAAAACGAGATATGCATCGATATATGCCTGAGATATGTTGATATACCTGTTGATGTAATGTATGAATGTGATGTTAGAACTTGTATGATCAGGCAGCAACCATGGTGTGCAAGGCATGAGGCAGCACCCCTCATGTTAGGTAGGTAGCAGACATGCATAAACCCTATCTTGTTCCCTGGTCAGTTGAACCGCACTTGCATACATCACATGAGATATGAGTTGTATTACTTGGCTCGCTGAGCATTCATTTGTATATTATTGTAACACCCTGTGTATACCCGGATTGTTAACATGTCATCGTATTAAGCCACGCTTAATTTAAAATGCAGAATAACTTTTCCTTTTCAATTATGACGTCATTAATATTACCAAGTTGATTACTTAATCACTTTTCATAAAACATTGCTGGTATGTAAATTGCAAATAAACATCTAACTGAAATACCTCAATAAATAAATGACTGAATGTGTCTCTAGTCACGGAACTACAACACGTAGACCGGACAGATTCTGATAATTATACAACTCAACTAAACTTAAACATCGTCAAATCAATAAAGGCATGGACAATCCCCATACTCACCAAATAAACAACATACTCATCAAGTCTCAATACAAACATCAAAGTATTGGATAAGGCATAATCACTAAACAGGTACATCAGCATAATCAGCAAGCATATCGATCAACTAAGCTCCGACCTCCTGCCGCTAGAGGTCTCAACCCCTGAGTTACCTGAACCTGAAATAAGTGCCCCAAACGTGGGGTGAGATCTCTAAACAGAAATCTCAGTAAGGCAAGGGGTCCTCAAGGATTTCTCCACCCCAAGCTCACTTACATGTGCAATATAAGTTCTAAAAGCCATATACAATATCAGTTCCAAAATCAATGCAATGCAACAGATAATCATGTCATGTGTGTCAAAATATTCTACTGGCCAGAGAAATGCAGAATTTATATATGTTACGTCTATTACTCACATTTAGTGCAAGACGCCACTTGCACCCACCCACAGAATCACCATATTGTATGACGCCACATACTCAGGCTTACTGTCTAGATGGAACAACACATGCATATTATAAGGCCCTTGCACTTAACAGCTCAAAAGCATTTCAATCATCAAAACATGAAAACACATCATGCATAAAACCATTCCCCCATGGGGCATGGTGGAACCAACAATGGCTAAACCGAGGACACAAAAGCTTACCTCTAAGCAATCAATCCAATCCAAGGTCCACACCCGCTCAAAGTCCACACACAACACAATCACAATCTGTTTGGGACCAATAATCATATCAATATTCATACTCTACAAGCATATGACATAAAGACTACGCCTTCCTTTTATGTTTCATGTCTTTAGGCTTCTCCCCAAGCCATAATCCCTTAATCACTTTGATTCTGATTTAGGTTAGTTATTACAGAAGTCCACATTAACCAATTATGGGTCCACAAACCCAAAATAGCATTCTGAATGGACAGTACAGTTACTGTCTCGAAAATTCCAGAATATCCGGATATATGTCGGGGACATATCCGCATATCCATATCCGGATATCATATCCGAATATCATATCCATATTCGGATATCAATAGACCCCATATCCGAATATCATATCCGGATGTCAATATACGGATACCATATCCGAATATTTTGCGACATAATACAGTTCTGCATTTCGCGAGATATCCTTCCCAAAGGTTGCTCTTTTAACGATTCCAAAAGCTTAAACATGCATTTCTAGGTGTGTTTAACCTTACACAACCTTAAGTTACGAACTTTGGCTTATTACATACATCAAGGTTCCATTTTTAACCATTAAACTTATGATCAAAGGTTGAGAATGTTTACCAAGCTCTCAAAACAGAAAAAAGCAGTGATTTGAAGCTTCCAATGCCACTCCACAGAGCAGCAACCAAGAGGCCACGAAAATACACTCCAAGGTGGGTTCTTTCTTCACAAAGGTCACCACTTGGTGCTCTCACAACCAACAAAATGGCTCCTTTTTCACCAAGTCAAGAAGGAAGCCACAAACTCTCACTCGCAGAAGCTGTAAGTTCAGAAATGGAGGGTCTCACTCACTCCCAATGCCACTACACTCTCTCTCAAGGAGCTTTGATGAAGGTTCCAAGAAGAAAAAGACCTCTTGGCTCACAAAGAAAGGGAAGAAGGCAATGGAATAGTGTCAAGACTACTCAGCCACCAAACTCTCACGTAGGATTAGTGTATGGCATAGGGTTTTGGGCCAAAAATGCATATTTATAGTCTTATTAACTCTAACCACACTATATTAGCACTAATAGCTACACTTAGCATTTTAATCCCAAACTTAGGATTCTGAACCTATTCATTTTTCTAAGATTTGTCATATTTTTATTTTATTTTTTGCAACACATTTACGGTACGCGCTTTTACTTAGCCAGTATCAGTTCTGGCACCAATTCTCATTATTTCGACTTGAAACTTGTTTTACCAGTCCTATATATTATTCTAGGAA
Organism: Gastrolobium bilobum; assembly: GCF_033153095.1. NCBI lineage: Eukaryota > Viridiplantae > Streptophyta > Magnoliopsida > Fabales > Fabaceae > Gastrolobium > Gastrolobium bilobum. The sequence goes on along the minus strand of NW_026895293.1, from coordinate 40,953 downwards.
TATTCCCATACTTATTATAATTTTTTGGGATACTTCATCGGTACGCATTTATACCGAGGAGCAGAGTCGGCATCTGCATTTTTCGTCAGAAAAGCGACTTTCAACATTCTTAACCACTTACCATAATTATTTAAGCCTTCTCATAATTATTAAGGTTAATTATGGAATTATTTTCTAATTCTCTTATTTAATTAATTAAATTCTTAAATTAACGGTGCATGTTCTTACATTCACCCCATATTTTTAGGATTTTGTCCTCATAATCAGAAACATACATATCTCAGAAGTCGGGGTATTGCCGGAGAAGCTCGTCCTCTCGCTCCCAAGTACACTCCTCAGGAGTTCTTCCGATCCACTACACTTTGACCATCAGAATGATCTTGCTCCTCAGCTTCTTCTCACCGCGATCGAGAATCTTGAGTGGACCGACAGGAGTTTTCAAGTTCTCCCGAACTTCCGCATCATCCGGTTGCACCACGTCGTGGATGTTGGCCAAGTTCGGAGGCAAGACAAGCCAGTAGGCAACAGGTCCTACTCTACCAAGGATCTGGTATGGCCCAATGAATCTCGGGCTCAGCTTCCTCACTCAAAGGGCCCGACTAACAACGGTGACAGGTGAAAGTCTCACAAACACGTGCTCATCCTCACTGAACTCCAGTGGACGATGCTTGACATCGTAATAGCTCTTCTGGAGATTCTGCGTCTGCTTCAACTTTTTCCTGATCAACTGGATTTGTTGGGTAGTATCTTGGACAAAGTTCAAACCAAAAGGCTCATTATCTCCAACCTCAGACCAGCAGGTAGGAGTCTGACTTCTCCTACCATACAACGCCTCGTAGGGTGCCATGCCCAGGCTAGCATGGAAACTGTTGTTGTACAAAAACTCAACCAATGGCAGGTACCTATTCCATGCTAAACCTTGCTCCAAAGTGCAAGCCCTCAACATGTCCTCCAAGGTCTGGATGGTTCGCTCAGTCTGTCCGTTAGTCTGAGGGTGATAGGTTGTACTCAATCTCAATTGAGTACCAAAAGCTCCCTGCAGCGCCTCCCAGAAGCGAGATGTGAACTTCGGGTCCCTATCACTGATGATACACTCGGGCACCCCGTGAAGCCTCACAATCTCGCGAACATACAGTCTGGCCAACTGCTCAGTAGTGAAGCTCACCTTAACCGGAAGAAGATGGGCAGACTTTATCAGTCTGTCCACAATGACCCAGATAGAGTCACACCCAGCCTGAGTCTTCGGCAATCCCACTGCGAAGTCCATGGAAATGCTCTCCCATTTCCATTCCGGAATCTCAAGAGGTTGAAGTTTACCAGACGGTTTCTGGTTTTCTATCTTCACCTTCTGGCAAGTCAAACAATTGGACACAAAAACAGCTATGTCGTTCTTCATACCCGGCCACCAGTAATTCCTCTTCAAGTCCTGGTACATCTTAGAAGCACCAGGGTGGACAGTAAAATAGCCATTATGAGCCTCTGTCATCACCTCAACACTCAAAGGACCTCGAGGAACCACAATTCTCTTCTGGAACAACAAAAGTCCATCATTATTCCAAGACACAACGTCTTGGTTCTTCACGTAGTCCAGGCACTCTCTTTGCACTTGCACCTCTTTAATCTTTTCCAAGAGCTCATTTTTAACTTACATAGTCTCCATTTCGAGAAGTGCACCCCCAAACAAAGAGGTCACCATCAGATCTCGAAACTGCTCAATAACATCATAGTCACCCATCGTTAAACTGGATAGACTCATGGATTTCCGACTCAGAGCATCAGCTACCACATTGGCCTTGCCAGGATGGTACTTCAACTCAAAGTCATAGTCCTTCAGAAACTCCATCCATCTCCTTTGTCTCATGTTCAGCTCCTTCTGATCAAACAAGTACTTCAAACTCTTGTGATCACTAAACACGGCAAACTGCATACCAAACAGATAATGCCTCCAAATCTTGAAAGCAAAAACAATCGCAGCCAACTCCAAATCATGAGTCGGGTAGTTCTCCTCATGAGGCTTCAACTGTCTCGAAGCATAGGCTTCCCGTCCTTCTTTTTCACAAAGATGTCTGGTGCTCCCCATGGAGACACGCTCAGTCGGATGAAATCTTTCGCTGAAAGATCCTCAATGTGCTTCTTCAGCTCAGCCAACTCTGGTGGCGACATCCGGTATGAAGCTAAAGAAATGGGCCCCACACCAGGCAACAAGTCTATGGAGAACTCTATCTCCCGCTGTGGTCGAAACTCAGGAAACACCTCGAGGAACTCCTTCACCACAGGAATGCCAGCGATATCCTCCTGTGTCCCACTCACCAAACCTCCCAACATGACATAACCAAATGCCCCTTCTCTCAAGGCTCTCCTAGCCTGCAGCACAAAAATATAAGGCGAAGAACTGGCTGTGGAATCATACAGAGACATCACAACTCGCTTGGCACAACAGTCAATCATCACACAATTTCTGGACAACTAATCCATGGCTAGAATGATCTCCAGGTTAGCCATCGCAATCCTATCATATCTACCAAAAAATCACAGCCATCCCGCTGAAACACGACATGCATAGTGGAGGTATCACACTTTTCTCCGGTGGCGGTAGTCACCCGCAACGGTGGAGAAAGCACATCACTGGGCAATTCAAGCCCCACAGCAATTGGGGTTGCAATAAAAGAATGCGTAGTCTCGGAGTCAAACAAGACATTAACAATAGATCCACCAATGGAAATAGTACCTCTGACAAGGTTCGGAGCTCGGTCCGACTGCTGCCGATCCAAAGTTTACACACGGCTGGTGGCAGGTGGCACTGTAGGTGCCGCTGTAGGTTGAAGGGGAACCATCTGAAGTGGAACTTCCTGAACATCTGCAGCTCTCGCCATCGACGACAGACACTCTCTAGAGTAGTGGTCCTCCTTGCCACAGTGAAAACAGATCAGTTGGCCGGTAGCACAACGTCATGCATGCTCCTTTCCGCACCCCGCACATCTAGGAGTGGAAAGAGGTCTAGCAAAACCTTCCTGCTACGAAGAAGTCCTCTTGAGCTGACTAGGCGCTTGCCTAGCAGCCAACTGCTTTCCCTTACCAGTAAACTTCCTGTCCTTCCAGGAAGTGGAACTACTAGTTCCCTTGACCTCTGCAACCTTGGCCCTCTTGGCCTTGCTCACAATGCATACATCCTCGATGTCTCGACACTGTTGTACCAGTGTCACAAAGTCCCTCGATGCAGCTCCAGCAATGCGATCAGCTATCCCCTCATTAAGTCCCCTACGGAACTTGGCAGCCAAGAATGTCGGAGTAGGCATAGCGATCCTGAAATGTGCAAACTTGACCAGTTCATTAAACTTAGCCAAGTACTCGTCAACAGACAACAAGCCATGCACCAATCTATCGAACTCCCCCTGCTTCCTCTCCTGAGCATCGTAAGGAAAGTATATACCCAAAAAGCAGTCATCGAAGAATGGCCATGTCATGACATGACCTTGCATCTCATAAGCTTGAGAGGTGTTCGTCCACCACTCGTGTGCATCGCCCTCCAGCATATACATCGCAAATATCAACTTTTGCGGATCAGTGCACTGCATGACTCGAAAGATCTTGTCCAACGCCTGAAGCCATCTCGCAGCAGCAATAGGATCATATGATCCAACAAAGGAAGGTGGCTTATGCTTGCGGAAAGCATTAAGCCGGCGATCTATCACATCACGGTCCTGCATGGGCTCATGGTAGGGTTCCATCACCCCAGTACGCTGATTGATACCCTCCATGTGACTCAGGCTATCATCCTAAAGACTAGGTGGAGGCAGTGGTGGTGTTGGCAGTGGAGGAAACTGACCCTCATTGCGCCAGCCCGCATCTCCTCCAACATGACCCTCATCATTGTCATGTTCGCCAACCTGTTCGCCTCAAGAACATCTTCTGTGGCCTTCCGGTTCGCCTCTCGAACGGCATCCATCATCGCCTGATTGGCCAATCTAGCGGCCTCTTGATCGGCTAGTCTAGCCGCCTGCATCTCAGCCAATACAGTCAGGACAGGATCAGGCTGATCCTCGTTCGTCTCTCGGTTTCTCCTGGGCATTACCATGACTCTGCACAAGTTACACAAAGAATGAGTTGATCAGACCCACGCAATGTGGTCACAATTGCATCATCATAGCAAAACCAAATAGAGAAACACACAAGACAAGACACACAACAACACATCCTAAATTATTGCAACACATATAGGCTTTTTCCTAGAAAGTGCTCTGATACCATATAAAGTAACACCCCTGGGTATACCCGGATTGTTAACATGTCATCGTATTAAGCCACGCTTAATTTAAAATGCGGAATAACTTTTTCTTTTCAATTATGATGTCATCAATATTACCAAGTTGATTACTTAATCCTTTTTCATAAAACATTGCCGGTATGTAAATTACAAATAAACGTCTAACTGATATACCTCAATAAATAAATAACTAAATGTGTCTCTAGTCACGGAACTACAACACGTAGACTAGACAGATCCTGATAGTTATACAACTCAACTAAACTTAAACATCGTCAAATCAATGTGGCATGGACAATCCCCATGCTCACCAAATAAACAGCATACTCATCAAGTCTCAATACAAAAAACATAGTAATGGATAAGGCATAATCACTAAACAGGTACATCAGCATAATCAGCAAGCATATCGATCAACTAAGCTCTAGCCTCCTGCTGCTAGAGGTCTCAACCCCTAGGTTACCTGAACCTGAAATAAGTGGCCCAAACGTGGGGTGAGATCTCTAAACAGAAATCTTAGTAAGGCAAGGGGTCCTCAAGGATTTCTCCACCCCAAGCTCACTTACATGTGCAATATAAGTTCTAAAAGCCATATACAATATCAGTTCCAAAATCAGTGCAATGCAACAGATAATCATGTCATGTGTGTCAAGATATTCTACTGGCCAGAGAAATGCAGGATTTATATACGTCTATTACCCACATTTAGTGCAAGATGCCACTTGTACCCACCCACAGAATCATCGTATTGTATGACGCCACATACTCAGGCTTACTGTCTAGATGGAACAACACATGCATATTATAAGGCCCTTGCACTTAACAGCTCAAAATCATTTCAATCATCAAAACATGAAAACACATCATGCATAAAACCATTCCCCCATGGGGCATGGTGGAACCAACAATGGCTAAACCGAGGACACGAAAGCTTACCTCTAAGCAATCAATCCAATCCAAGGTCCACACCCGCTCAAATTCCACACACAGCACAATCACAATCTGTTTGGGACCAATAATCATATCAATATTCATACTCTACAAGCATATGACATAAAGATAACGCCTTCCTTTTACGTTTCATGTCTTTAGGCTTCTCCCCAAGCCATAAGCCCTTAATCACTTTGATTCTGACTTAGGTTAATTATTACAGAAGTCCACATTAACCAATTAATGGGTCCACAAACCCAAAATAGCATTCTGAATGGACAGTACAATTATTGTCTCGAAAATCCCAGAATATCCGGATATATGTCGGGGCCATATCCGGATATGCATATCCGGATATCACATCCGGATATCCATATTCGGATATCACAAGACCCCATATCCGGATATCAATATCCGGATATCATATCCGGATGTCAATATCCAGATACCATATCCGGATATTTTACGACAGAATGCAGTTCTGCATTTTGCGAGTTATCCTTCCCAAAGGTTGCTCTTTTAATGATTCCAGAAGCTTAAACATACATTCCTAGGTGTGTTTAACCTTACCCAACCTTAAGTTATGAACTTTGGCTTATTATATGCATCAAGGTTCTATTTTTAACCATTAAACTCATGATCAAAGGTTGAGAATGTTTACTGTAAGAACCTGCACATTAATTAAGGAAGTTAATTAATTAATTAGGAGAGATTAGGAAATAATTCCATAATTGACCCTAATAATTATGATGTGGCTTAAATAATTATGGTAAGTGTTTAATAGTGCTGAAAGTCGCTTTTTTGACGAAAAGTGCAGATACCGGTTCTGCTACTCAGTATAAATGCGAACCGATGAAGTATCCCGAAAATTTTTAATAAGTGCAGGAATATTCCTAGAATAATATGTAGGACTGTAATTTCAAGTTTCAAGTTAACATAATGAGAACTTGTGCCAGAACTGACACTGGCTATGTAAAAGCGCGTACCGAAAAGGTGCTGCGAAAAATAAAATAAAAATATGATAAATCTTGAAAAAATGAGTAGGTTCAGAATCCCAAGTTTGAGATTAAAATGCTAAGCGTAGCTATTACTGTAAATACGATGTAATTTCACTTAAGTGAGCTATAAATACCCTTTTGGCCCAAAACCCTAGGCCATATTGGATCTACGTGAGGTTTTCTGATTCTTCGTCAGCCTTGTTCCTCCTCTTTCCACCTTCACCTTCCTTCCCTCTTGTGAGCCAAAGGTGTCACCTTTCTCCTTGTTCTTGCCACTAAAAACACTTGTGTGAGTGAGGGCTTGCCTTGAGAGTGGGTAGAAGACCTCATTCTGAGTTTAGATTCAGAGTTTGTGAGGTTGAGGAGGCTGTGTTTCTGAGTTGGTGGAGTGAAGCCTTGTTCATGTCTTTTGTGGTGCCAAGAAGTGATCTTTTGGCTTAAAGGACCAAGCTTGGTGGTCAAATTCGTGTCTTTCCTAAGTCAGAACCTTAGTGTGTAGTTGGAGACCTCTTTGCTGTCTCATTTTCGAAGTTGTGAGCCTTAGAGGTATACCATGATCATAGCCTTGTGTTTTTTATGTTTTAAGCTTGTTTAATCGGTTAAAAAGTAAAACTTGGATCATTTAAGTAAAGGAATGTGTTTTTGAGTTCATAACATGTTAATGAATATCTGTTTAGGGAGTCATTTGACTCTCGATCACGTTTGGACCCTTAAAAGTGGGATTATGCAGAAGTCTATTCGAATTTCTGCATTCTGTTGGAGAAGTATTCGAATACTTTTTGTGTAGTATTCGAATACTTATCCCTTGGTAGTCGAATACTCCTTGGAAGAGTATTGAGATACTTTTCTAGGAAGAAAAGTATTCAGATACCTTGAAGAAGTATTCGAATACTAAGTGGTATTCGAATACTTGGGTTTTTGGTATTCAGATACTGTGGTATTCAGATACTGGGTGGTAAAGTAGTCGAATACTTTGTGGTATTCGAATACTTTCTGGAGACAAAGAGTATTCGAATACTCTTGAGCAATGATTATTGATGATTAATTACTATTTAAACATATTATGATTGTGCTGTTTGTGGGCCTTGAGCTTGTGTGGACTCTTGGCTTCGATAGTTAGCTTGCAAGGTAAGCTTTTGTGTCCTCGGTTTAGCCATTGTGTTATTCCACCATACCCCATGGGGGAATGGTTTATATGCATCATGTGTTTACATGCTTTGATAATTGAAACTGCTTTTGAGCTTTATGTGCAATGGCTTTTAATATGTATGTGTTGTTCCACTTAGACGGTAAGCCTGAGTATGTGGCGTCATACAAGACGGTGACACTGTGGGTGGGTGCAAGTGGCGTCTTGCATTAGTATGGGTAATAGACGTATTCCTGCATTTCTCTGGCCAGTATATTAGTTATAACACACATGACATGATTATCTGCTGCATTGCACTGTTTTGGAACTTATACTGTTAAACTGTTTTTGAACTTATTTTGCACATGTAAGTGAGCTTGGGGTGGAAGATCCTTAAAGACCCCTTGCCTTACTGGGATTTCTGTTTAGAGATATCATCCACGTTTGGGGCGCTTATTTCAGGTTCAGGTAATGCGGGGGTTGAGACCTCTAGCGGCAGGAGGCCGGAGCTTAGCTGATACTGCTATTTATATGATGATATGTCTGGATGCTGGATTATGTCTGTTGCTTTCTGTTATTAGCTTGTTTGATTATTGTTGCTGTTGTTGAGACTCTGTTGGCTATGTCGTTTATTTGGTGAGCATGGAGATTGTCCATGCCACATTGACTTGACTTTCTGATTTTAGTTTTAGATTGTATTAATGTATCAGGATATGGTTTGGACTACGTGTTGTAGATTCGTGACTTAGATACTCACTTATTTATTTATGAGATATTTCAGTAGCTGTCTTTTTCAATTTACATACAGGCGATGTTTTTTATGAAAATGATTAAGTAATCAGTTTGGCTAAGTATAATGACGTCATAATTGAAAAGAAAAAGATTTTCCGCATTTTTAATTAAGCGTGGTTTAATACGATGACATGTTAACAAACCGGGTATACACGGGGTGTTACATTTACCAAGTTCTCAAAACAGAAAAAAGACAGTGATTTGAAGCTTCCAATGCCACTCCACAGAGCAGCAACCAAGAGGCCATGAAAATACACTCCAAGGTGGGTCCTTTCTTCACAAAGGTCACCACTTAGAGCTCTCACAACCAAGGAAATGGCTCCCTCTTCACCAAGTCAAGAAGGCAGCCACAAACACTCACTCACAGAAGCTGTAAGTTCAGAAATGGAGGGTCTCACTCACTCCCAATGCCACTACACTCTCTCTCAAGGTGCTTTGATGAAGGTTCCAAGAAAAAAAAGGCCTCTTGGCTCACAAAGAAAGGGAAGAAGGCAATGGAATAATGTCAAGACTGCTCAGCCACCAAAGTCTCACGTAGGATTAGTGTATGGCCTAGGGTTTTGGGCCAAAAATGCATATTTATAGTCTTATTAACTCTAACCACATTGTATTGGCACTAATAGCTACGCTTAGCATTTTAATCCCAAACTTAAGATTCTGAACCTACTCATTTTTCTAAGATTTGTCATAATTTTATTTTATTTTTCGCAACACCTTTCCGGTACGCGCTTTTACTTAGCCAGTATCAGTTCTGGCACCAGTTCTCATTATTTCGACTTGAAACTTGTTTTACCAGTCCTATATATTATTCTAGTAATATTCACATACTTATTGTAATTTTCCGGGATACTTCACTGGTACGCATTTATACCGAGGAGCAGAGCCGGCATCTGCATTTTTCATCAGAAAAGCGACTTTCAACATTCTTAATCACTTACCATAATTATTTAAGCCTTCTCATAATTATTAGGGTTAATTATGAAATTATTTTCTAATTCTCTTATTTAATTAATTAAATTTCTAAATTAATGGTGCAGGTTCTTACAATTATACTGCCTAACATGAACATGCATTGTAGTTAACATTTTGAATGATTATATACTTGTAAGTGAGCTTGGGGCAAAAGAGTCCTTTAGGACCCCTTATCTTACTGAGATTTCTTTTTAGAGATCTCACCCCGTGTGTGGCACATTTTCAGGTACAGGAACCTCTGAGGTTGAGACCTCTGGTGGCAGGAGGCCAGAGTTGAGCTGATTATGCTTTGCTATTAGCGTATTGTTAGTTGATTTGGGACATTGTTTGGTTATGTTGCCTTATTTGGTGAGCATGAGGGTTGTCCATGCCACATTGGTATCAGTTATGTTTGTTTTATAGTTGAGCTGTAATATTGTATCAGGATATTGTCTGGTCTACGTGTTGTAGTTCCTTGACTAGATACACAGATATTTATACCATGAGGTTATTCAGTGTAGTAATTGTTGCAATTTACATACAGGCTATATTTTGAAAATGAATAAGTAAATCCGCTTGGTTAATAATGAATGATTCATAATTGGGAAAAGTTAGCTTCCGCATTTAATTAGTTGCGCTATTACCATATGTATGTTTAATACACCGGGTGCACACGGGATGTTACAGTAAACATATCTACAGTTGTAGAAGTCCAAATTAAGTTTATAATACCTTATTGGAAAGCTTAGAGTCTAGTTTAACATTCTAAAGGATGAGAATTTATTTGTAAATAAGTCAAGTGCAGTTTTGCAAAAAATTGAACCTATATAAGGTTGGTAAAATGCGTAATAGTGCATTTAAGCTTTGTTGATTTATGGAAATCACTTAGCAATTCTTTGTATATGTATTGTGTGATATTTAAGCAATAAAAATTTATATTCCACAATTATTTTTAGTTATGATCATGTTATGGAAATTATTTTTAAATACGGTCATTTTAAATGAAGACGTTGTTTTAAAAAGGAAAAAGTTTTACCGTATTTTAATTCAACGGTCGTAATTGTAACTATGCTTAATACCATATATGTGTTAATACGCTAGTCCTGAATGGGGTGTTATACCAATATACAATAATTTTCGGCCATCAAAATTAAGATGTATTACCTTATTTAACTTCCTTAGTAGTTAGGCAACCTTTTCCAACTTAAACACTTGATGAACACCTAATGTTTCCACTATTGATGAACAGTACCAACCCTCTTTATGTGAGCATATCTCTCAATATAAGGCTTCTCAAAGAAAGAAGGATGGAGATATAGAATCCCAATACCTAAAGCTACAACTTTTTTGCAATAAGTTTTTGGCTTAAAGTGCTTAGATTTCTTGGAACTTGCTTATTCTTTCTTCCTAGCTACTTCACGGCCTCCATGGAGAAGAAGAAAGAAGAAAGTTGCGTGAGACACTTAGAGAAAAGAAAGTGACCGTTATGTTGGAGGAAATATCTCCAAAGCTGACTTAACTTGTAAGTTTAACATTTTTTTACTTTAACACTTAGCTTAATTCCTATTGGCTATCTATTTGACAAACAAATCCTCTTACATAGAGAAGGCAACATGGGACATGCATGGAAGTGAGGTAATCGGCTTGGATGTGTCTTCCTTGCTAAGTTTACTTAATTGTCCACTTGTCCTCTTTTGAATATTCAAATTACAATTCTATTGATCCATTCTTTCAAGACTTGATTTCTTTCTCACTTTGACCTTCTTGAATTTAAAAAATTCAAGGATACATAAAATCATTTATGCATTGAAAATCTTAAGAAAATTTCACAAAATTAAGTTATGTTACTAACTTATCAATTTTGAATGCATCTTTGACCTATATCAATTTTCATACTTTGACTTAATTTTAGAAATTAATCTAAACATCATTTGATCACAATAAGATCACTTTGAACCATGAAATTAATCATATAATTTATTTAGACCATCTAATTCATGCTTTGACCTAATCTTGGTCAATTACCAAACTAACCCTAACTTTTACAATAATGACATCTATGTCCTTATGTATATATTCCATACTTATACTTAGGTCCTATTAGATTTGTCTGGCATGAATTGTATTCTTCACTTAATTATTATGTCAATTACATGATTTATCGTTCACTGTTTTCTTAATTACGTGTTTAATTCATATAAACACTAACTTGATTCATTGTCACCTATTTTGACAATGAGGGTTGTTATACTTAAGGAGCAAGTTAAATGTGTAGAAAGTAACTAATAAGAATTAAGCTTTGGAAGTTAAAGTCAAATAAAGTGGCTTCGTGAAAGAAACAAGTATTAAGTCATTTCTTTTCCTACACAACCGGTCATGCATCTTCTCATAAGTCATTTTCATGCACCTTTCTTCTTTTCCTCTCAATGGAGGCCGTGAGTTACATGGAAGAAAAAACAAGTGAACTCTTGAAGATTTAAGGCAAAACTAGCAAAAGCCCATTACACAAAAGTTATAGCCTTAGGTCTTCTAATTCTATATCTTCATCCTTCTTTCTTTGAGAAGCTATACAGTGAGAGATATCCTCATCTAAAGTGGGATGGTACTATTCATCAAGAATGGAAAGTTTGGTTGTTATAGAGTTTTATTAGTTGAAAGTGTTTTCTAGTTCCTAAGGAAGTTAAGTAAGGTAATACATCTTCATTTTGATGTCTGGAAATTATTGTATATTGATGTTTATGGCTGATTAGGGTTTGAGAATACCATGATCATATGATGTTATTTCATGTGGATTTAAATGGTTTGGAGGTTGTTTGTTGAATCTATGTAAAACTATGCATAGAAATGCTTAAAACAAGCTAAAGGGTTTGATAAAATTTACAACATGTAAATCGGCCAAGTGATGTTTAAATGTGCAAACCATGTGTTTGATAAAATACCCAAGTGAAACTAGGGTTTTTAGGCGTTTTAATGGTGGTTGGTTCAATGAAAATTGAATATGACATTAAAAAGGAAAAGTCATAGACTTTTATAAAGGCCATTCGGCCATGTACATTTTAAATGGCAAGGATTAATCTTGTGATCATAAAAGGTTAGTTAAAGAGTGGTTTAGTGTGGTTTAACATGATTTATAAGATTGATAAGTTGATAAATCATGTGGAATAATTACATAAGTAATTCGGCCATACCCTTCATAATGAGTGAGCATTAATGTTTGATTATGAAAATATGATTAAAGTGGTTTGTAATGAGAGAAAAGTAATTAAGAACATAACCCTAGGTATAGGTGCAATTCGGCCTATACATGCTAATTAGGGTTAGAATTGTATAATTGAATATACAAGTGTTTTATAATGTTCCATTGATAAAAAGAATCAAGATTGGTCATAGTTTAATTGGAATTGAATTGGTAAAAAGTCATTGGACTTATAAATATGTCAATTCGGGTATGTAAAGAACAATAATAAAGTAGTGCGAAAGTTGGTGAGAAAGTGTGAAACCTAATGTGTAAGGTTAAATTAGTATATGTCAAGTGTAAAATAACCTAATGTTAAAGTGTTTGTAAATTATTATATGGGAAGTGTTAGTTTCACTAGGTAAAAGTAAAACAACACTTACAATTGCCACCTAATAAATACAATCATTTCATATAACTGGAATTTACATAATAAATGAATTCAAGACTTGCATCAATGTGAAAAAATGGAAACAAGACCAGGTCAAAAGATGAAGTATACAATAGAATTTTGTTAAGCTTCATATATGCAATAAGTTTCTGCGGTCACAAGTGACTATCAAACCATCTCCTTTGCCAAATGGTATGGTACAAACATCTTACAGCACACGACCACAGGATTTTGCTTCCAAACATCCATCACTCAATCAAATAGATGTGCTTCAACAGAACGTTCTTTACCCAAGTGTAAAATATCCAAGCATCCTGCAAAGCAAATGTTAGTTTGCATCAGTGAATTGTAAACATTTTTCCTGCGTCGTGGTGTTCCAGTCAACATGATCCAACCGGACACTGAAAATACTAATTTAATTGATCAATGAATGTCTGCAGAGATGAGCCAACAGCTGTATTTAGTGACTACTTACATAATTTCAATATTAAACTTAGCAGCACTTCTGCTTGCATAGTTGCCAAAAGAAAACAATGCCTTTGACAGTTTGGTTTATCTTAAAGCATAACTTGTTATAAAGAAGATGAAAACTAGTAAAACTTTGGGACTAATGGTATCCCTATTGAAGTGTAGAGATGCTTTCTGTCTTTTCAAAGCTATCGTCCTACAAAAGAAAATATTCTTGTGGTAGGCCCTGTTCCTAGTCAGAAATATAGTGAAATCACATTTCCTATTCTTTCCCCAGATCCCATTACGAATAGAGATGTTCACTTCATCCTATATACGTAGGCATTAACAGGGGGAGGGGTCAAATTTATCCCGACGGGAACAAGAGTAATAATAATGTTTATAATGCTACGGCAGCAGGTATAGTAAACAAAATTATACAGAAAGAAAAAGGGGGGTACGAGATAACTATAGGGGATGTGACAATAAGTTGGTTGACAAATATTTTTAACAATATTCTCCAAACTAATAAGATGTATGATGAAAGGAGAAAGAGTGCTTATGCCTATCTATAAGAACAAGAGGGATATCCAAAATTGTTCAACTGTAAAAGCATTAAGTTTATGAGCCATACAATAAAGTTGTGGAGAGATTTATTGAGAATCATTTGAAAATAGACACTATGGTCTCTGTAAATCAATTTGGATTTATGCCAAGAAGGTTTACTACCATGAAGACTATCTTCTTGATATGACAGTTGATGGAGAGAGAAACAAAGGACCTACATATAGTGTTTATTGATCCCAAGAAGGCATATGATAGGGTTCCAAAAAGGGTTTTGTTATGGGTTCTTAAGAAGAAAAATGTATCTTCAAAGTATGTAGAAGCAATCAAGGATATGTATGATAATGTTACTATATGTGATCGAGACTTGAAATGGCATATTAAGTTATTTTCCTATTATAGTAAATCTACAACAAGGTTTTGCTTTGAGTCCTTATCTTTTTACAACAAGGTGTATATTATTTGCAAAATTATATTGTGTTTATTGATGAGACCAAAGCTGGTATTAACACTAAATTGGAATTATAGAGAAGCACGTTGGAGTCTAAATGATTTATGTAACGTTCAAATAAGACCGAATATATAAGTATGAATTTGCCATGACAATAGGGGTGTACACAGTTTGACTCGGTTTGGTTTGGTTTTCGTTGTGAAACCAAACAAAACTGGAAAAAACAATTCAGTTCAGAGAACCGAACTAGTTTATATTTTCAAATCAGATCAGAACTTGTTTATGAACCAATTAAGAAATGGTTTTGTTTTGAACCAGTTCGAACTGGGCATCAATCTTCTCCCAATCAGATTTCTAATCCTTGGGAACATTAGCAAGCTTGGTCGTGAGATGTTTCCCATGTCTCTGGCCATTAAACCAAATCTTAATGGAGGTGGACCAAGTCTTGTAAGTAGTAGATCCGATTAGCTTCATTGTTCTAATGAATGGAACAGTAGTAGAGATAATAACAGCAGTGTTTTTGACCGTAGTGCTTGAGTCCTCCATCACAAATCAGACTTAAGAGCCTGCAAGAACAAAAAAGAGGACCCGAAAACAAAAAACATGTAAGGGATCGCACGTAAGTGTTTAAAAAAAGTGTCCAAACAAAGGGGTTTCACCGGAATCATCCAAACGGATGGGGGTCTCAGGCGGCGGACGATGGTTTTCCAACGATCCAAGGCTGAGGACAGGAAGTTGGCGACTCTCCAAGGGTCTGGTACTGAAGGTGGGTTGCTGGTATGATACACGACGCGAGTGGCTTGTCGGTAAGAAGCACGACAAGGTTTTTCTATGGAAGCAAGGTTCCCCATAACACAAGCTATGGTACCAACTTGAGAATAATGAGAATAAAGAGGATTGAGGAAATGAATGATGTATATTATTAGACTGTGTATTCAACAAGTATAACGGTGTACAATATATAGAGAAACTAATGGGCTTAAGGGAAAACCCAAATCCTAATAAGATAAGGAAACTAATATCTACAGATAATTATATGATTATTTATAGATATTCCAAGATAATTCTAATAATTCTACCATACCTAATAAGATAGTATATGAATATGAAGGCAACTGTGAAATAAGCCGCAAGTGAGCACGTTTTCCTTGTCGATTTCTTCTCAAAAACCTACAAAATCCAGTTTCTATATACTAAATCATTTTCCTAATAATGTAGAAGTTACAAGAATATAAAATGAGGCACATAGTAGGGAAAAATGTTACCTTCTTGAATCGATCCATGGTTCCCAACATCATACCCCTTGATCCATCCATTTTGCTACCCTAATTTAAAATGGAACCCAATCAGAATGAAAGGAAGAAAACTTCTCTCAGAAACAAGCAAAGTAAGCTGTTTACATACCACCCCATCAAGCAAATGGTTATGACTGTCAACCTCCTCATGTATATCACCTGTCAACTGTTGATCAAGTAAATATTAAAAGTCCTTTAAAGAAAATAAAAATCAATAGTTCATTTCATTTTCAAGATTCCTCCATCGCAATAGTTAAAAAAAATAAAAAAATAGAACAGTATGTAATGAAAAACAATAAGCTACACAATTTCAGAACATCATTAACATCACTTTTATCCCAAACAATTTCAAAACAGATATGGACAAATATTTCATATTTTTCATGCATTCATGCGTATATTTGTAATTAGTACACCATTTACAACATAGATATTTTGTGTTCCCATAATCAACAGAAACCCCATACATATGAGACAAGCAAAATTCTATCAAAACAGATGAGATATCACCAGCGATTAGCAAATTTACAACCATGACCACACAACACATAACTTGATAAACACATCACAAGCATTTTCAGACCTGCAGTAAACATAAATTCGGATCCCCTTTGATAATCCTTTCTTTACAAATACATTTGACGCCCTTTAAAAAAAGAGAAACATATTTGTTTTTACAATACAGAAAATTAGAAAGTGTAAACAATATTTTCCCAATATTTCAGCAAGTGATCCAAAATGGTATCTGATAAATTAGGAACAAGTCAAACAACATATATGCACTTGGTATAACCAACCTCAAACAACAAAGGTACCAAGGCAAGTAGTACTTTCAACACTAACAGAACTTTTCTGCATACCATAGCATCTAATAAGAGCTAAGAATTGGTACAGCTAGATGTTAAGAGAAGATTTTAACTGATACTTCAAATGTGAAACAGTACTTATATATAAAAAAACTTACTCGCTTTAGAAAGGTAACTCTGTCGTGCAAACTCTCTATGGCTCTATCATTATCATGCTCGTTAATTTCACGTGAGAAAGAAGAAGAAGCCCTTATACCACCCTCCTCCAGAGAATCAAAACCATCTATAAGTGATGATCTGGAGGAGCGATTATCTCTGTATTTGAAAATTAAACAGGTACAAGAGTTAACAAGAGAGCGTAATTATTTCTGCAAAAAACTAAAACAATGAAATGAAATCTTCTAAAAGATAGCAAAGCCAACTGGAAGAAAATAAACATTAGCTGTACCATGATATCAGACTTTACAGGTAACTATAACTCAATAGTTGATTCCCAATGGTTTGAATTCCAAATATGAAACTATCTCATTTCAATATCAATCATGCTTATGGTGGTTTGAATAAAAAAAACCAAAATGAATGATTACTGATAATGTAAATAAAATTGAAGGCTTGCTGTAAATCAAAGAAGAATGATAGGAGATACACATGAGAAGCAGAGCAAATCAAGATGAGTTCTAGATTTGCAAAAGCTAATTTAGCAAGGAAAAGCAGAATGCATACAAGGTGTCAAGGTCCTCTTGGGGGAACTGGAAATGTGAAAATAATCTTACGGAATGTTTCGTTCAAGATAGGCCTTAAGTTAGTAACAACAATCTCTATATGGCATATGATAGCATACATCATGTTTTCACACAAATTTCTATAACCAATTACAGACAGAATTAGACCAATGAATTTTCCTCTCCTAATTCATCTTCAGATAATAGATTCTACAGATTTCTTTCAGTAATAATCCTATTGTATATATCAAGACAAACAAATTTTGCAGCAGAGTGTAAGTTAAACGAATCAGTGACAACATGAAATTTGAAATAACTCAAGAAAAAGGTATAAAACCAATACATAAAAAATGATTAGCAAAGTATTTGCTAAGAAGTTTGACATGAAATGCTTATCCTGATTTTCAATGTAAAACTTGTTTTTAATCGAATTCTATTATCTTTCAAAACAGCTAGAGTCGGCATCAACTCAAAAGGGATGAAAATAGAGCAACAAGTTCAAGATCTTAGAAAATTTGAAAACTGGATGACAAGGCACTAGCGAAACTAACATTGAGACATTAAAAAAAAAAATTGCATCACAGCTTCAAGCTCTCTGCTCTCCAACAAATCAAAATCCATATTTTTTTCTTGGGTTGCTTTTAATATCCTGTATAGAAAACTTACAGTGTGGATATCCGCTCAAAAGATGTAGAAACAGAGATAGTCTCAAGGCCATATAGCTCATTCATAAACAAGATACGATTTAAGCTAACATCAAGCAATAAACAAATAAGGCAGTTTTCACATTTCAGAACGCTCTCGCTTCCCTGGTTTGAACTCAAACACCTCCAATTTCACAAAACTTGTCGCCCTACTAAATCTTCACTCTTTTTTTCTTTTTAGAAACAGTAAAACAAGCATAAACCAGTTAGCAAGTATTTCACATCTCTCCATCTTACAAGACGATATAACTTTTGCTTCATACTTCGTTCTCAAAAAATTATGGACTCAAACTCATTATCAAATTTTTAAGTGCATGGATAGTTAGGATTACAATTCGGAAAAAACCACTTTTATTTAAAAAGTACTGTATGTGTTTGGATTAATTTATTGTATATTTAAATAAACTTCAATCAAAATCTTACTGAAAAAGCTTTAAGAAGAATAAATTTTTCACTTAAAAAATAAAATTAATCCAAACTAGACATGCATATGATATAAGTGAGATTTTGATTATAAGTAGTTTCGAATATAAAATAAGCTAATCTAAACATGCCTAAACTTTCTGATCCTCTTCAACTTCACCTTGTTACTGAATAGCTAATGAATAATGCACGTGCATTCACAGCAATATTTATTCCAACATCCTTATCCAGCATTACCCCAAAATCCAAATCATCATTCAAACCTAAGAACAACCCAACCCCATATCCAAATTTAAACATAAAAAGTTGTAATCAATGAAATTGTCAAAGGGAAACAAAATGCACAAATCAAAAATACATAACATGAATTTAAGATCGCCAACGCCATGCATTGCAATTTTCCAGAAAACGTTATATATGTTAACATAGAGAGAAAGAACAGGTTCAAAAAATAATACGGGTCTTTCTGAAAACGAACCTTCTGTAATTCATAGCTCGCAAAAAAATTCAGATCTCAGTGTGAATTGGTGATGATGTGCAATATCTTGCTTGGATGCTGAGAAACGGTGAGAAAACGGTTAGAAAGTTTTTTTTGTTTGAAATCCAAGAAAGTGATAGCGTAACTGGATTGGGTTCATTATCCACGAGAACCACGTCCATACGGCAGCGTATATGGATCCTTCTTCTTTTCTTTTTCTTTTTTAGTACAGAGATCCTTCTTTTTATCTTCCCTAATTTGTATGGAATTATAAGATATTCCGAAATCTATTTAATCTAAATTATTATATATCGATTTTATAATAAATATTTGACACTCCATAGCATAAAAAAATAAATAAATATTTAATACTCATTGAAATTAGTAGTTTAACTTATAATTCTTCAAAAAGAATGTAAAAAATAAAATTAGTAACTAGGTTTGATTATAATATTTTATGTAAAATCAAGTTTAACTGTAATTTTATTTTATTTTTCTAAAATTTAGAAGAATTGTTGATGCTGCATTATGAAAGTGAATGTAGATGACGATGGAGCTTAATTGGGTCTCTCAATTGGGCTGTCCAGTAGGCCCAACCCAATACCTAATTCAAGAATAATTAGATCCTTTTACATATGATTCTATTTCACTCTCGTGGGTTATGATGCACGGACACGGATACGGGACACGACACGATACAACATGTCGACACGTTAATTTTAAAAAATGTCATTTTTTGACATGTTGGGACACGTTTTGATATTAAATAAATTTTTTAATATATATAATATGATTTATATTTAATACATATAAGAGTCAATAATAAGTCATATAGTCAATCAAATATTTAAATTTCATAACATAAATATAAATAAATAATTTTTCTTACTTTGTTAATTTTTCATGTCAAATTTCATAACAGAAAAAATTAATTTATAAATTATTTCTTTTATATTTAGTTAACAAAATAAAATTGAGATTTAAAAAAAAAAATGTGTTCGAGCGTGTCCGAACGTTGAGTGCGTGTCGAAAAAAGTTAACTACGTGTCGTAAAACATGTCGAAACGTGACGTATCGAAAAGTTGACTGCGTATTCCCAAATGTTGACCGCGTGTCTGTATCGGACAGACACGTGTTTGACACGCAAATTTCTCAAAACTTGGCGTGTCCGTGCATCGCTGCTCATGGGTATTTCATCCTCACACGTGAAGAGCCACACAACCTCACCCGTGAGTGAGTGGGCTCATAGGACTGGAAATCTGTATGATATCATATTTCTCACGCTAGGAATTCTCTCCACACTAAATACACCCCCACTCCTCCTCAGAGTAGATATCTTCATTATTATTACTCTCCCTACACGATTGAAATCTCTCCTCACCAACCATAATCAAGTCTTATATCTCCTCCTTGATACTCAACTTGTCTCAAACCACCACAGAGAAGTCCATTGAGCTATAATCCGTATGTCACACTAAACACTATTAATTGAGCTACTTGACCGTTTAAGGTATACAACACCCTTGTCACCAGTCCATACACAAATAGTTTTTGGTACATAAGCATAAGAAAAAATGTGCCACATCGATCGAAGTAGGAGAGAAAGCTACTTGGGTGATGTTTGCACGCTGATCCATCTGAAAACCAATAAGAGGAGATGGAAACATAAAATTCCAAGCTTGATAAGAAAACCTGCACATGCAATTTCAAGTAGCAGCAGGGATGCACAATGTGTCATTGAAGGCAGTGGGTGATATTACATCACTAATAGATTTGAACCCATGTATAAACAGAGGAGGTAGATGATCAGAATTATCACTGTGTAATTATAATAATTAAAACAGACTTACTTGAGGAGTGTGATAAAGCAGACAGAATCAGAGGAATGAATGTATGAAGTAGAGGAATTAAAATCTGAGCCCACAGAACATGTCTCCTTAAGACAATTTGCCCCCTCACAGATGCCAAAGGTTGATGGACACTTGTCTCCCATGATAGAACGGATTTCGTCTGAAGAATGGTGGCACTACCAATCAACAGCCCAAACGAACACAACAATTGCCAGAGGAAAGTACACCGGAGGATGAAAAGTAGTATGCAAAACCGAAAGGAGAAAAACTCCAGCAGAGTTTCAGTGCACAGATGCGACCGGTGACTGTTCCGACGAACAGGTATAACCGGTGACTGGTTTAGCGAACAGACACAACCGGTGACTGGTTCACGAAGGGGAAGAACTGGTTCGGTTCAACACTGCTCAAAAATCCGGCGGGTAGAAACGTTTGGGTTGGAGGGAAGCAACGGATATTTTTTGGACACAAAGATTAAAAAATAATTTAATAAAAAATTATTTTATTACACACACATGAGCCGAACCGAGCGGCGGCGGCGCGCGTGATGGATCAAAGCCCACCTAGCTCCTCCCCCTGCATAAAATATGTAGTGACCCAAGGGTCAAACTATGAGAGTGAGGTGGGAGCTTATATACTTTCTCACTTTCTACTAATTGTTCAATGTGAGACTTGTTAAACCCACACACCTCTTCATCTTCCCTTTTCTTTTTTCTTTATTAACTCACTTCTTATTCATAACCAAGGGATCATTATACATTAATTCTTTCATTAATTCCAACACAATGAAGGAGCTGACAGCTGACTAGTGGCATTTCTCAGTGGGAACCAGAAGTATTGCTCTCCAAAATTTTAAAAAATTTCACAATATTGAACAAAATCACATATGATCCACTAACTATTAACATATATTTATAAACATTATATGGCTCTCAAATTTTAGTATAAAATTCATGGCTTGAGCTGACAAACATCATAGAGCAGTGCACCATAAGCATGCGTTTGATGCTCCACTTTTTCTATTTTCTGCAAGGTTTTCAAAGAATCCCATATAAAATAAGTTCCCAACATTTAAACCATGCCTAAGAGCGCATAACTCAGTTTGCATATTAGTCAATATATATAGGATATTCTCATACTGATGTAAGAGTTAGAAGTCTTACATTCAATCTTGACCACTGATCCACTGGTATCTAATGGCTCACATTACTAAAAAATTAGAGCCCTTATATATAAATGAGATAAACGGACAAGATTAAGAGTGTAACTTACACTGGTGTAAAATGATCCTGACCCTATATATATATATATAGGGCAAGTTCTTTTTTTTTTTTTTTTTTTTTTGATAACAAGGGCAAGTTCTTTTTACATCAGTGTAAGACCACATCTCAACCGTTGATGGAAAATCATCGGTTGGTATTTGTAGTGTAATTAATGATTAATTAATATTAATTAATTCATATTACTTCTTAAATTATAACCGTTGGATGCACGAAAACAACGGTTGAGATGTGGTGTAAGACTATGTAAAATGATCCTGATTATATATATATATATATATATATATATATATATATATACATTATTACATAATGCATATCTTGTGACTAGAGGTGGTAAACAAGCTAGGAACTTTGGCTCGGCTCGTAAAAGTCTGAGTTTACATGTCTAAAATTAGTTGTTGGAATCATACTTGTAGTTGTATAAAAACTCGTTTAATAAAAAGGCCTCATGCTCCAATTCAAAAGTTCGGTCTTAGAGCCTCTCAGGCAGGCCTCGTATATTAATTTTTATTTTTATTTTATATTTTTTATACTACTTGTAATAGTCCTATCTTTCTCCTTAATCCATTTCACTCCATTTTATTAGTTAAATAGACTTTTTGAATGATTTTGTTCTATATTATGCTGTTTGGATATACATTGAATTTATGAATATTTATGGAATGACTAGTGTTGTTGATTGTATATTCTGTTTGGATAAACTTTTATTGTCTTATTTTTTTTAAACAGGCTAACTAATTAAACAAGGTTTTTATTTTTTGTAAATAAGACAGCCACATGCAGATAATTACATTCATAACATGTAACAAGTTTTGTTAGACTGACACATTTAAACACAGGCTTAACCGTTTAAGACCAAAACTCGACTCGACTCAACCTGTTAACCTCCTACTTATGACTAACTATTTAAATTCTCGTTATAATATCAAATCAAAGTTTTGAAATTAAAATTGGTGTATCTATAGATCTATCACACGTAAAGTTTGTCTCTGACCTTACTACATTGGGCTCATCAACTGAGCTCATCAGTAGCTAAACTTTTGGGCAAGTGACTAATTGTCGAGTCACAGAGTAGTATATTGTTGTAAAGAAAGCATTAATTCAAAATTGACCCGTAACCAAATTGGGGGAACGAATTATAAGTGCTTCCCAAGCACACAACAACCATTATATTTATCACTCCAATACACTTTTTATATTCAACGCTAGCTGTATCAATATACAAAGACTCAGTTAAATTCCAGATATAACTGAAATTATCTAACAAGCTAATTTACATATTTATTTTATAAACATGACAATTTTATTTTATTTTTTGACTGCTTCACTTCTTTCATGGACATGATTATATCTGTTTAGGAAATAATATTTTGGGATTATGAATATAAGAAGGTAATAATTGCTTAAAGGGAACGGATCCACTTATCACCAAAAAAGTTTACTATTCTTACAACTAATTTAATCACCGCTGATTTTCGTTAATCTAACGATTATAATCTATTGAAAATTAATAGCATTTATTGTGTCACATTTATTAATTAATTATTTAATTTTCAATAGATTATGACTGTTAGATTGACGAAAATAAACGGTGATTAAATTGGTTGTAAGAATGATAAAAAAATTTTGATGGTAAGTATATTATGCCCTCGCTGAAATTGACTATATAGAAGGGGTATTCTTATGTGTTACAATTGCCCCCTCATCACAATTTCTGCTTCATTTAATGGCTAATACTATATATACACCTTTCTATATATTGTATATCAAAAAGAGTACAAAAGGATAAATCCCGATGCACACGGCTTCTTAATTTGTGAAAATAGGTGTGAGAATCAATTATATACAGTCTTACCTATATACTTGTACGAAAAGACTGTGCTTGAGAAACCCATAATTTTTCGACCGCAAAAAACAACTTTACCGCTACTCTAAGATTCTAGATTGAAAAAATAATTTTTTCTATGATTCTGTTTACATAAACAACCACATAAGAATCTAATAGTGTGGACCTTGATTTTGTGAGCCACTAAATTCAAAGCAAGTCATAAGAAGGAGGGAACACCACTCACAAACCCCACAAAAGATTAATGGCACCCAACTACACATATACAATATTTGGAAGCCCTTTTATTGCCTAAGTGAATGCCCTCTTCTACCCACCTATGTTATGCCACTTCATGGTGCCTACATGCCCAGCTTGATTTAGTAATTATTGATTAAACTGACAAGGTAGTTTTCCATCTGCCCCATATTAATGTTTGTATTTCAACTTAGACAAAAACCAAATTAAGAAAAAATTTGAACGCAGATCCTGTCATTTTTGGCTTAAACAAGCAATAACACGACATTCCACATGTGTACTACATCTCAAAATATAAGTATTTTACCAATCTATAAAATCATGATTTAATCATGTTAATCTATGATGGTTTTTTTACATAGGTTTGCTCAATATTTTTCATATTTGGATAGAGAAATAAAATATATCACAAAAATCCTAACTATTTTCTGCATACATATTTTGGGGTGATTTTGGGTTTCATAATGAAAATGTTAATTTAGTCTGAATTTCAACCCACGAATATTTAATATGAGGAGGTCCTGGAAGGATGGGAAGGAAAATCATGCAGAAAAAAAAAAAATTAAAATAAAGTTTTAGCTTGGTTATAAATGAATGTCACAGATGACAGATTGGCAATGCTGTGCCACTACAAGTCAATGAAGTCCTGCAATTCTCCCATTTATTAAATATAAACAGTGCATTGACACCATAATTCCCTCCTTTCATCAATATGGTAATCACATTTGGCCTCTACAGCATTACAGGCTAGCCTTGTCTATCACAATAATGGAAACAGATTAAGAAATTCGAGCAAAGTGGAGAGTTATGAAAGATTTAGGTTGTATGCCAATTCTCTTAACATATACATATCACAATTCTATAGTTTTCTTTCTGATAGAAAAAGAAAACTATAGAATCTTTGGACAAAATTACTGCTTGTGTATCTTTCTATGATTATGAAATGAAGCTGCTAATTCAATTTTCAATTTAATTCTAGAGTTTATAACAGGAACAAGCATTTCTTTAATAGTATGATATTCAATACAGACAGCATCCATGTACAATGATTATCTTCCAAAGTATTACTTCAGCAAATTTCAACCAATATAAGTCCCTTACTCCATTCTTAGCAAAAGACAACCCCTCCCCGTTAAATCCCGACTAGCGAGAGTAGGTGTAAAGGAATTCTTTGTATGCAACCTTACCCTCGTATATTTGCAAAGAGATTGTTTTCCGGATTTAAACCTGTGACCAAAGCAGTTATACCATTACTCTAGGCTCACCCTCTTATTCTTAGCAAAAATGGCAATTTATAATTCACAGTTTTCATAAGCGTTAAGAATATGCCCTCTAATGACAATGCACTCGAACTTTAAATTAGCATTAAGAATCACATTGTTAGAGATATGATAAATAAAACTGTTAATATGGCCTTCACTCAACAGCTTAAATATTAATATTATATCTCTAACACGAGAGAAGGCCATGTTAATAGTTTTATATCCTGTATCTCTAACACACATAAACATGTTTAAGGGAGAACAAACTTGCAGGCAAGAAAACTAGACCTTATGACTTGATCATAATGTAGAACTAGAATAGAAATACATGCACCAACAAATTAACACTACCATAGAAATTAAGATATCAATACTAGTCTCTAGCTATTCATTCATGACAATAATTCTAACAAAGCATACTCTTGGGAGTAAGCAATCTGTACATAAACATATTTACAAGTTCAGCATGAACTTTTATGCCCCTTTATAAATATGACTGCTTATGTACTGCACAAGTCAAATTCCAATCAAATACAATTATACTTTTCAAGTCTTCAGCAATATTAATCCTCAATGTGCAATGTTCAGAATTCCACATTGTATTGAGATGATATCCCCATAAGGTATTTTAAATCAAGAAAAAGCTCACTATATTGAGGATCTCAAAATTCAGAATGAATTCAGTTGAGAAAAGAAGCTCCACATTGCAATTGCCACTCCATGCAATCTTCAAGATCAAAACTGCTTGCACAATCCAGTAGTGCATTTTGTTGATGTTCATAACGACATATGTAATTCAACCCAACAAGAAGCTCACAGATTGATTCCTCAGTCTTTTCCCTGTCAGAAAAGTATAATGTCTGAAGTAGCAGAACATTTGTCCGGCTAACGATTTGGTGTTGCTCAAAATTACGCTCACTATGCCATCTTATCATATTATGTGCAAGTGGAGCAAGCCACCTAAGTATCCCATCAAGATTCTCCTTCCAATCATGGGCGAGAGGGGCGTCGTATATGGCCAAATTCTTGACATAGGACTTCAATTTGGCCTTAAGAGATAATCTTAAGCTTGTTGGTAGCATCTGATATAAATCATCCCTAGCTTCTTCACCAACTAAATGCGGGTAGCGAAGCAGCTTCTCTATGACAACTATGACATTGGCATAGTGCAATGCTAGAGCAGAGCCTCCAAGAGTTGAAGAAGGAGCATAAACAGCTAACCTACTTTTGGGACCAAACGTTGAGCAGATTTGAACACCAGATTTAGCTTGTCTTAGATCTCCAGTGAAAGGAACACCACTTTGGGCATGACTTAGAACACCAGAATGGCACAAGTGCTCCCTTTTCATGCTATTATTCCCGATCCCAGCGCTGCAACAGCTACTAGGTATGTGATGACTGTATTGTTCCTCCCGATTGATAACATAATCATCAGCAGCAGCATCAAAGTTTGAAACTGAGCTACTCAAACTTAGACATTCCATAAAAAGTCTCCCCGGACTTGTTCCACACGGAAAACCAAAATCTTTAGGTCGAAGAGATGCCAACTCACCTCTACTCATATCTATCTGAGGCTTACTAGTAGTTCCCCTCCTTTCCACCACAGCCATTCTCCCAACCGAATCCGAATGAAATCCACTTTTCTTGCTCTGATTGCGTTTCAACCTCTCAGAACTCAACTGAACATTAATATGGCCGGACAACAACCCACATTCATTTTGCATAGCTGGTAAGCCTCCATCAAGGCCAAGGCTATTCTTCGTCAAAGCAGATTCGCCAAAGATCACAGGAATCCTAGCATAAATGGTACAAACTGTCCTCGCCAACAACTCAACAACCTTATCAAAGTTCTGATTCCAAAGAGAAATCTCCTTAAGATGCCTCACATCTTGCTTCTGCCATATGAGTTTCTGCTCAAACGACCTCCTACTCTCCTCATGCTGATTATGCTGAAATTTCTTCACTGCTTGCTCCAATTCATTCAACACTTCCATTTCACTGTACAAGTTCCTGGTGGCATTAACATACCTATCCATTTTCCTCACCATTCCTTCCATATGCTTAACTAAGAACCCCAATTCCTTCACATCTATAACTCCACCAACAATGTCCCCATACACATGCTCAAACCCTTGCAAGGCAGGCTCAGAGCACTTCTTCCCCAACCTAGAAACTACACTAGCAATACGGTTCAACTCCTCAAGCTTCTCTGCCAGAGCCAGCTCAAGAAGATAAGCCTCATCAGAGGAAACCAAATTCTTAACACCCTCTGAGTTCAAGATCTCATTCCTTAGCTTTGAGATCTCAGATTCTGACAGTGATTTGTGTAGGTGCACAGTTTTGGACATCACATTTGCTACTTCAAACGAAATAATACCTATAATTTCTTTGCTATCTGACCTTTTGTGATTCTGTTTTCTCTTTGTTAAAGTTTCAAGAAGAAGGGCATGCTTGAGATTGGAACTTACCTGGTTACCCATCTTTACAATCCAAGCTTCTGCAACCATAGCTGCTGCAACTTCCACCAGTTTCCCTTCAAAATCTGATGCAGATTCAAAATGGGGTGCCAAAATTTAATCACTCTGAGAGTTCTATAGCCCCAAAGGTGTTTCCTTTGTGAAGCGTTGAACCCAGAGCAGTGAAAACTCATATGAAGCTCAAACACCAGAATAGGCCTTGTGAGAGAAATTAAACAAGACCCATTAAAATGGACAATAATAAGAACCCAAAAGCTTACCAAAGTTGCAAACTTCACTGGTCAACTGTGCTTTTAGGAATCAACTTTGCACTTGAATTGTTTGGGGGCATGCTTATAAAAAATGGAAGAGATAGTGGAGAAGTCAGAGAGTGCCCAAGAAAGTTCAAACATACATGCGGCACAAATTGAGTAGGCGTGGGTAGAAGGAAGATGATGGGTGTAATAATGTAATTGATTAAACAGCAATAACAAGAGTGAGAGAGAGAGAGAAAGAGAATGAAGGATAAAAAACAGAGAAAACAGAGTAAATATATTATGGTGAAGGAATGAATGGAAGAGTGAGGTTGTGTTGTTGCTGTAGGAGTTAGAGAGAAGCTCTTATTTTTGCAGTGTGAGACATTGTTTGATTGGTTTTTTCTTGTTTTTCAAAAAAGGAGTATTTAACTTTTCAAAAAAAAAAAAAAAGGGAGCATTTAGAATATTAAATTGTGGACTGTGTGGACTAAAAGGTTTTTGTTAATTTGGAAGTACTCTAGCTGCTCCATCATTCAATTCAATTTGTAATTTTTCTTTTTTGGTAAAGGTAGCTGGCATTGAATTGAAAGTATTTGAAGCCAGAGGGCCAAATAAGGAAACCAAAAATGAAACACAAAATGGTGAGTTATATAAGTATCTTTTTAGGAATTAATATTTCTTATATTGTAAAAATTAATTTTAATTTTTTATACATACATAAAAATATATAGAATTTATGTGATGTCATGCAAAAAAGAAGAGAGGAAAAATATGAATTTTACACTCTTTTATATATATATATATATATATATATATATATATATATATAATAAATTAAATAATCTCAAAAACTGTATTTAATTCCCTTTTTCAACCCCATTTTTTCTTCTCCTTTTATCACCAAAGAGTTAGTTTTGAATAAGAGTGACCTACTCCTTTGGGATGCGGAGCCACATTTGAATTTCTAATTCTAACCCAAAAGCATGGAAATATTTTGCTTAGTTGGGTCAAGAATAAATCCAATCTTAAAAGTCAGAAACTAGGAAATTTTGGGAACTAATAATTTTCTTTATTATGAGGAATAAATGAAAAACAAAAATTCTAGAATTTAACTTGTGGTTCACGAGCATAACAACTTTGACTATGCCAAATTTGAAATTATTGAACAAGTCCTTTTTTTTATCTTTCATCCAGTATACTCGTTTGGTAGATGAAAAAAAAATTTAATCCGAGAATCCTGATCGAGATTATGCTGGGAAAATCAGTTTACTGAAAATGTTACCAAAAAATTGTTTACTTGATAAAATTATTTCTAGGTAAAAAACTCAATTTTGATCGAGAAAGTCCCAAAAAAACAAGTTAAATTTGTTCAAGAAAGTGGATTCAGCAAATACCACCTACTTTGTGGTATTTCTTGATGGTACTTTGTTGCGAAATCGGCAAGTATACAGTTCGTTCCAAGTAATAAGTGATAAATAAGATATCGTTCCCTCGAGGATTAATGCACTAAGTATTAATTTAACTATTCCCTTTTAAATTGGAAAAACTAAGTTTGATTGTGAAAATATTTGCTGATAGAAATTTAAAAACAGAAATAATTAAAGCATGCAAGAATTAATCAAGAATGTCAAAGAGATTATTAATAATTGAAATTGTAAAATAAAATGCAGTCAAGATGCACTTAACCTCCGATCCTCCTTTATATTCCTAAATTGTATTTTATAACTAACTAATTTATTAGCTCAGACAATTCATTATTTCCCTATTAAATAGTTGAACCCTAATGTCTTAGTGTTTTCAACCCTTTAACCCAATTAGAATTCTAGTGTCCTAGTAATTCCTCTTGAATTAAGCATTAAACAAATGAATCTAAAAGTTCGCAATCTATGTAAGCTTATGTCTAGGTCATGCATGGATTGTTATTCTACCCTTGTTTGAATTAAAACTCCAATATGTCTATTGTGAGCTCTAACCCTCAAAATCCTATAATAGAGCGATCAATTCTATCAAGGATATAGAAGAATTAACACAGGTAGAATAAAGCTACATAAATTATATTAATTATAAAAACAATTTAAAACATATAAAGGATTCACATTGGATCCGTGATCCCAACTACAATAAGAACTTAGCCAGACATAAGTCCTTAAATTATAAAAACAATTTATAAATCAAAATAGATAAAAGAATTTAGCCAGACATATCTGACTTTAACAAATCAAAATAATTAAAAGAATTTATAAAAACAATAGAAAAGAAGATGAAGATGAAGCAGAAGAATCAATGATCTTCAGTCTTCAACTTCGTCGGAATCCTGATCTCCAACATGAGTCTCCAAGAATTCTCTTAATTCTCTGATTCTTACAAGTCTCTCCAGCTAAAGATTGTTTTCCTCAGGGGTCTTAGTATCTTTTTATAGACTTTGTGCCCATGTTTAGAAATCCTGATGAAATCTTTCCTTTACGATCTCCTCCATATACCATCTGATGCAGAGTTAAAACTGTCATGTGCTTCCCGCGCTACTAGTGCCAGGTTGACGCTGATAGCGTGGGAGTGTTGTCTGGAGTCAGTAGCTTCGCGCTACTAGCGTGAATCTCGCGCTGATAGCACAGTTGGCAGAAGTTGATGGCATTGATAGCGCCAGTGCCACGCAAGTAGCGTGGTGGTGCTGTATTGAAAAGTAATGTTGGCGCTGATAGCACCAGTGCCGCACTGATAGCGCGGTGGCTTCAGACTTGTGCTTTTCTGTCTTTCTCAACTGGACTTCTTTCTCGTCCTTTTTCCTACGAAAATATAAGAAAATCAGTGACAAGATATCTGATTAGGATTTATCAATTAAATGGTAATTATAGCCTTTTTTATTCGTGATTGATCAAGATTCTTTCACTTTTTGACTTAAAATCATATCTATGCTGGAGGCATATCATACTTTGACCTTTATTTTGTACTACAATGAAAATGCTGGACAAACTAGAATCATGGAGAAATTTTTGCAACAACTTTACCAAACGCAGGTTAATTGGAATCCCAAATGAGCTTTTTCAGTATTCTAAAAAATATACACCTAACAAACAGCCTTATTTATCTCTTACATAGAGATTTATTTAGAGGAATCGCAAGATAACACCTTAAATAGAAAAAAACTGGTACATAGATTATATTTTATATATTAACATTTTTAGATATATATATATATATAATTATTTCTCTTACAACAGAAAATAAAATTATCTCTTACAATCCCAAAACGATGTTATTTTGGGTTCTAGAATTAAAAATAAAAGGTATTTTGAACATTCCTCTTTTTATCATAAATTTTACTAAAATACTCTTTATTTTAATTTTTAATCTCAAAATGACGTCGATTTTAGAGTTGTAGGAGATAGGAGAAATATTATATACATATATATATATATATATATACACACACACATATATATAGGAGCAGGTTATATTTACAAACTTTTTTGTTTACAAACTCTTACAAACTACACTAAGTACGACCGGTCATACTTTAATCATGCAGTGTACGACTGGTCGTACTTAGTGTAATTTGCAAAAAAAGTTTGTAAACGGATCCTATCCCATATATATATGGTAAAATCATATCTAAAATTGTTGTACATACAGTAATGACAGGTATATGGTTATGATTTCTCACATTTAATGCTTTTACATTTTCTATGGTTATGATTCTCCACATTAAATGTTTTAACCTATATATATGGAAAATTTATCACTTAAAGTGGCTGGGAAAAAATCGAACCCTATATATATATATATATATATATATATATATATCAGAATAATATTTCTGCAGTTACTGCAGAAAAGTTATCTGTATTTACTCTCAAAACGACGTCGTTTTAGGATTGAAAAATTAAATAATTATTATTATAAAGACTCTAATAACCCTGAAATAAATTAAAATTATAAAAATACCATGATTTTCGCTCCAAAACGATGTCGTATTATGCTTACTGCAGATAAGTTATCTACAGTAACAGCAGAAAAAAGCGAACCCTATATATTATATATATATGAGAAAAATAGTTCTCAAGCTGCTTGAGATAAGTTTATCTCCGGCCACCCCAAAACTACGTCGTTTTGTTTATTTATTTCCTTATATTAATTGAATCACCTTTGAATGGTTATGATTCCCCTTTCTCTCTCTTCCTTTATCACCATTGATCCATCTTTGTACTGTTATGAATTAGTAGCCGAAAATAACATTGTCTCAAGCATCTTGAAAAACAATAAGCCATATATGTGTGTGTGTGTGTGTGTGTGTGTGTGTGTGTGTATATATATATATATTGCGAAGGATCCGTTTATAAATTTTTTGTTCTAAATTTTTCAAATTACACTATGTAATTCCGGCGGAGTATATAATGTAGTTTGTAAACAAAAAGTTTGTAAATATAACACTCCCTCTATATATGGGATAGGTTATTTTACTTTCTTTTTTTCATGTTTATCTTACCTACTATTCTCCAATACTATTAGATCAGAATCTCAACTGATCTTTATCATTTCTCTCTTCTCTTAGAGATTTTGATTTAACGATGTTGGAGAGTGATAGGTAAGGTAGGCATAAAAAAAATATAGGTATAATAACATTTTTAGTTTGACACCGATGTCAAAGTATCCTGCATTGTTTCTTATGTTGTATGAGACAAAAAGTTGGTGAACTCCACTTATTTTTTTTTTCTCTTTCTTCTCCTTAGTGGGTCACACCCAATTTTTTGTGTATTGCATGAGACAACTTTTATCTCATGAAACATGAGAAACATATTCTCTCTCTCTCTCTCTCTCTCTCTCTCTCTATATATATATATATATATATATATATATATATATATGGAAAATCATTTTCTCATGTTGTGAGGTATCGAAATCCGTGTTATCTTCTTTTTAATTTTTATTTTTTTAACAAGTGATGGGACCTATCACTTGTTGTATTTATAGCATGAGAGATGTTATCTCATGTGACATGAGAAAAGAGAAACCCTATATATATATATAGGGAAAAACTACTCTTATGCTACATGTGATAACTTTCTCTCCTACATACTCTTCGATAATTGTGTCACCTTTTTCTTTTCTTTTCTTTTTATTTTTCGGATGGTGGAACCCATAAATTTGTCTCTATGACATGAGATAACTTATCTCCTTTAACATGAAATTAATAAAACTCATATATATATATAGGTTTTAATATTTCTAAAGTGAATGTAGATAAGTTATCTACATTCACTCGCAAAACGACGTTGTTTTGAGTTGAAAAATAAAAAAATTATAATGAAAAAGACTATTATAACCCTGAAATAAATTATAATTACAAAAAATTCTTGATTTTCGCCTCAAAATGACGTCATTTTGGGCTCAATGTAGATAAATTATCTCATTGACTGTAGAAAAAGCAAACTCATATATATATGTATATATATTAACATTTTTCTCTTATAATTATTTTATGATTATTTGATCAAACTCAAATCAACGGCTCTTATTTAATATTATTTTGTAACTATTGATTTAATTTTGATCCAATAACCATAAAATGGTTGTAAGAGAAAAATGTTGTAAATATAACCTCTCCCAATTTGATTATATGCAAAATTTTCAATACAAAATTCATATGCAATTCGATTATTTTGTATATTTATTGTCTCTTTTAATATTGTTCAGATGATATTATCGAAAAAGAAAATAAATCCAAACAGTGTTTAGGTTTGTAATTGGTTGCTTCTAGAATCAAAGTCTACGTTAGGTATATTTTTAGTTTATTTTTTATTTTTTAAAATTTTTTCATCTAGAGTGGGTAGGATCACAAAAATGGTAAATTTCTCTTTATAAATTTTTTTTTTGGTAAAATAAAGGTTTTTTAACACATTATATGTCCATGACTCGAACTTAAAGGTCATTAATTAAGATGAAATAAATTTTAATTTTTTATGAAATGGTATAAAAGATAATTATTTACAAGAGATGTTTAATTTTAATAATTATTTTAATCCTACACACTCTTTTGTAAAATTTTCCTAAGATAATTATTAAGGTTATACTTCAAGTTTGAAATTTTTATGCAATAAATATGAATGAATTTTTTCATGTTAAAAATTCATATAATGTGGAGATGTAAAAATTTTATATTTATCATTTTTTTTTGTTAATATTTGATCAATTATAATCAGATCTTACTTATTTAATGCATGTAAAGAAATAAATAAATACAAAAATTTCACCACGCAAGTTCACTTCCGCAATAGATAGGCTCTTACACCAAATCTCAAGGAATTGGAACGAATAATGAAAGCTTATAAAAAGTAGGTTGAACAATTAAATCATTATGGTCAAAAAGGAAGATGTTAGGAGACCTACTATGGGAAATTTGACTTTAACCTGATGCATATTTGTGCACTTTTCTTGGTACTTGCAATCCAGCTAAACAGACAATCTATTAACGTTGAATGGGATGTGACTTTTGCTAAAGGATGTTCTTCAGTCCGTATGAAAAGTTGGAACATTGACCGTGTTGCCCCATTTTTCATAATAATATATTTGAATATTATGGAGTGTAATTTTTTTTCTAAATTGCCATGCTTCATAATCGTTGAAGTTATTAGTTATTATGGACGGGACACATGTCCTCTCCCGTAACTAGAAAAGTCGAGGAGGGCCTGTTCACCAAAGTAGCTATCTACTTTGGTTGAATGAGGCAGGCATCACTCTTTTGTCCAAAAAAAAAAAAAAAAAAAAAAACTTTACGAAAAGAACAAGAAGAAGTTTAATGGAGATCTCGGCGATTGGTGAACCATCCGCTGAGGAGGTTGATCTCTTGAAGCGTAGTACTGACAAAGCTAAAGAAGTGTTAGGGAAGAAACCGATATCTTATAAGGATACACTCTTACAGTTGAATGGGCTGAAAGTTACGGATGACGTCGAGGAAAGGGATTGGTTTGAGGAGTTGGATGTTCATGGTATGGAGGAGGATGTTCAATCAAATGACCAAGATGATCCTTTCTGTCCTACATACAGATTTTCAAAAGAGCTATATAAGGAGAGTTGCAGGCCTTGGAAGCAAGCTGTGATTATCAAGCTCTTGGGAAAAAAGGTTGGTGTAAAGTTTCTGCTGAACAGACTCTTGAAGATGTGGAATCTGTCGGGGACACATGAGTTCATTGATATGGAGAACGATTACTTTTTGTTTCGTTTTGCGGATTTGAATGACTACAACTTTGTTTTGGAGGAAGGGCCTTGGATTGTGGCAGACCATTATGTTTCTGTTCAACGGTGGCGGCCATTATTTGATCCTTACGAGGACAACCTTAAAAAATTAGCTGTTTGGATCCGTATTCCGGGGTTACCTATGGAGTTCTATACCTCCCAACATTTGCGGAACATAGGTGATCTATTTGGGAAAACACTGAAGATTGATAGGAACTCTATACGTAAAAGTGATGCTGGTGATGGGGTTGTTACGGAAAGGGCCAAGTTTGCGCGTATTTGCGTAGAAGTAGATCTCAGTAAAGGCTTCTTGTCTAAATTCAATCTCATTAATAAGGTTTATACGGTAGGGTATGAAGGCCTTCACATGATCTGCTTTGCATATGGTAAGTATGGGCATAGGCGTGACACTTGTTCTTCGGTTTCGGTGTCAACCGATAGTCATTCTCACCAAAAGGATGTTCGTGCAGAGGTTGTTAACAATGGTGTCAGGCGTGAGATGGCAGAAGGTGAAGCTTTTGGTTCTTGGATGATTGTCCAAAGGAGTCAACGGGGAAGGAAGGCAAAAGCTACCATGGAGACTGCCGCAATCAATGCTACCGCAATCAATGCAGCCGGGAATCAGGGGTCATCCGTTACAACTGGCCAAAGGAGAATTAATGCTCAAGGAATAAATCATTCTGTTTCACGTCCAGCTAAAATCAAGCAGCAGAAACCCGATAATCATGTGGGAATTAAATCGGCTACAATGATTAATGCAAAAAATAACGGTTCTGGAGCTTCAAAGGTGGCGTCTTCAACGGCTGGATCAAGATTTTCAGTTATTTCTGACGAAGTTAATGATAATCATGATGTTAATTATGAGAATATTCAAATCATTAATGATAAGCATGGCCCCTCTAAGGTAACCGCTAGTGTTGATTTGAAAAAGGGTTTAAATAATAAGATTTCGAATTTTCCTCGTGATAAACGTCATCTTTCAGCAGCTATTCTCCCTAGCTCAAATACAGTTACAAATTTGGTGGGACCCTCTATGCCAAATCAAAATCTAAGTGGCCCTGAGCTTATGCCAGTTGTTCAAAAAGGTACTGTTATTCCTCAGGTAGAAGAAAGGATTTTGTCTCGACCACAAGAGGCTACCGTTTCCAAGTCTTCTACTTTGTCGCAAAATGAAAAAAAAAAGAAAGAGTTACGTTATGAAATTAACAGGAATAAAAAGGCAGTTGCCTTATCTATTGTCCCAAAGAGTTTTAAGCAAAGGGCTAAGCCGTTCATTGCTTCGAGCTCGGCAAAAAAAATTTCAGCAATGGACATTAATGGCAGAAAGCCTCTTGTTCTCTCTTCTACATCATCTCCTCCACATGTGGTAACTCCCTCAGATTCCGGTAAAAGGGAGGATGGGGTTGATATTTCCATAATAACGCATGACAACAAGAGTCTGGTTACTCTTTCCAGCTCGAAGGATGTTGAGGCTTCGAATGCTAGTTTGAGACCTGCTGATGTACCCTCGGTGATGCGGGATAGTTTTGATCTCCCCAAAGTCTAATGACAGGGTGTTTTTCATCCTTTCTCATTATTTTTTGTGGTTTTTTGATGAGTGTGTGTGTTTGGAATTGCAGGGGGCTGGAAAAAAGGGTTTTTCTCCCCTTATTAGGGACTTGTCTCGTCGTTTTAATATTCAAGTTATGGCTTTGCTTAAAACTCGTATCGGAGCTGACCGTGCTCAGAAGGTGGTGAAAGGCTTTGGCTTTCAAAAGCATGTTATGGCTCATCCTCAAGGTTTTTCTGGTGGTCTGTGGGTGTTATGGAATGATGATGAAGCTCAGATTCAGATTTTAGAGTCTCATCGTCAGCTTATCCATTTAAAAAAATTTTGGCGTAATAGGAGGAAGGAGGAAGCTGTTACTTTTGTTTATGCCAGTCCGCGGCGTCTTGAGAGGGTGTCTCTGTGGGATGCTCTAGGAAGGTTACAACAGCAATCCTCGGAGGCTTGGTGCATTTTGGGAGATTTCAATTCTTATTTGCATGCAGCAGAAAAGGAGGGAGGTGGCTCGCCTGATTGGAGGAGTATTTATGATTTCCAAAATTGTATTATGAACTGCAATCTGGAAGACTTGGGTCATCAGGGGCCTACTTTCACTTGGCATAGAGGCAGATTGAAGGAACGTCTTGATAGAGTTTGTGCGAATGAGCAGTGGCAATTGTCCTTTCCTGACAGGGTTGTGACTCATCTTCCCTGCTACTGCTCGGATCATAGACCTCTTCTTCTCTGGGAGGGTCCTTCTCCTCACCATCCTGGAGGGAGCCGTCCATTTAGATTTTTGGCAGCCTGGCTCACTCATGAGGATTTCCCTGGCCTAGTGCAGGAGTGTTGGAATGGGAGTACAGGTTGGGGCACATCTAGTGAAACTTTTCGATCGAATGCTTCTCACTGGCATAGGGAGTGCTTTAGGGAAGATGCCAAGCTTAAGAATAATCTTCAGGCGAGACTAAGGGGTATTGACCGTAGTCTTAGTCACCATCCTTGCCATGCTCTAGAAATTCTGCAGAAAGATCTTTGGCGTCAATTGAATCTCATTTATATTCGGGAGGATCTTACTTGGTTTCAGCGGTCTAGGGCTAGCTGGTTGAAATATGGTGACCGGAATACGAAATTCTTCCATTGTACTACAGCTGCTAGGAGGAGGAGAAATCGTATTGATGCTCTGAAAAATGATGCGGGTGATTGGATTGGTGATCCCTCTATTCTGATGAATATGGCGGTGGAGTATTATCGTAATTTGTTTAAAGAGGATAATACTGCTAGACCTGGGCTTCCAATTAGAGGCTATTTTCCTCACCTTGTGCAAGAGCACAACATTCATATTGGTAGCATTCCTTCGAATGAGGAGATTAGGAGTGCAGTTTTTTCCATGGGACCTCACAAAGCTCCAGGGGTGGACGGTCTTCATAGTCTATTTTTCCAATCTCAATGGGATACTGTAGGAAGCTCTGTTTGTGATCTGGTGAAAGATGTGTTTAATAATCCCCAAAAAGTTCGGGATATTAATCAAACTCTTATTTGCCTGATCCCGAAGATAACTTCACCTCAATCCCTTAAAGATTTCCGGCCTATTAGCCTTTGTAATGTTATTTATAAGACTATTACTAAGCTTATTGCTAACCGTTTGAAATTGCAGATGGATAAAATTGTTATGCCTAACCAGTGTAGTTTCATCAAAGGAAGGCAAGGGACAAATAATGTAATTATTGCTCAGGAAATTATTCACTCTATGAGGTCAAAGAAAGGCGCCAAAGGTTGGATGATGATTAAGGTGGATCTGGAGAAAGCTTATGACAGAATTAGCTAGGACTTTCTCCGAGATACTCTTCAGGATGTGGGACTCCCCCCAAATCTCATTAATCTTGTTATGTGGTGTGTTTCTTCTTGTTCGATGAGTGTTCTTTGGAATGGTTCTACAACTCAGGAGTTTTTCCCATCCAGGGGGCTTAGACAGGGTGACCCTTTGTCCCCATATTTATTTATTCTTTGTATGGAGCGACTTGGTCATCTCATTTCCCATGCAGTTAGGCAAAAGTGCTGGAAGCCGATCATGTTGAGGAGAAATGCTCCTCCCATTTCTCACCTCTTTTTTGCGGATGATCTTATTCTTTGTGCGGATGCATCCTTTGATCAGGCCCAAACCATTTCCAAGGTGCTAGATGATTTTTGTCTTTCTTCTGGGCAAAAGGTTAACCATGAAAAAACAAAAATTCTCTTCTCCCACAATGTGAATCATATTTTGGCAGAGGAACTTAGTGGTGAGTTGGGCTTCTCAAGGACGGTGGATCTTGGAAAGTATTTGGGTATTCCTCTTCATCATCGCAGAGTTGGGAGGGCGGCTTTCAGTCATATCCTCGATCGAGTTCAATCTAGGATTAATGCCTGGAACCACACCAGTCTTTCTCTAGCAGGAAGAATTACACTTTCGAAAGTTGTTCTCTCAGCTATTCCAGCCTACACAATGCAAGTTTCTGTTGTTCCTCTCGGAATCTGCAATGATATTGAGAAACATATTAGGAGG
Organism: Gastrolobium bilobum; assembly: GCF_033153095.1. Taxonomy (NCBI): domain Eukaryota; kingdom Viridiplantae; phylum Streptophyta; class Magnoliopsida; order Fabales; family Fabaceae; genus Gastrolobium; species Gastrolobium bilobum. Next base: position 1,894 of record NW_026895293.1, on the reverse strand, counting down.
TTTTTGTGGGGTTCTAATAGAGCATCTACTCGTCCTCATCTGGTTGCGTGGGATCAGTTGTGCATGGATAAAGATCATGGAGGGCTGGGTCTGAGGAAAATGAAGGAAGTTAACAGGGCTTTTATTATGAAAATTGGTTATGGGATCCTTTCTAATCCAGACGCGCTTTGGGCTAGAGTTTTAAAGAGCAAGTATAAAGTTCAGTCTGATTTGGTTCCTAATATTTCTGCTACTCGGAATAGCTCCTCTCTTTGGAAAGCAATTGTTTCGTCTTGGCCTGTGATATTACAGCATTCCAGAATTTTGCTAGGTAATGGAAATTCTACTCATTTTTGGGATGACCCGTGGGTTCCGGGTTGTGGTGCACTCTCATCCTATGCTGCTATTTCTGATCCCTCTCAGATAAATCATCAGCTAATGGTCTCTGATCTTGTCTCATCCTCCGGAAGTTGGATGTGGGGGGCTTTCCAGCATAGTCTTCCCGATCACGTCAATGCTCGTATTAATAACATCCTTCCTCCTTCGGATGTTAATGGTCATGACCGAATTTTGTGGACAAGGACATATGATGGGAGTTTTTCGCTGAAGTCCGCTTATATGGCCATATCCAGGGGTAACGAGGAATCTACCAATTTACCTTGGAATCGCGTTTGGCAGTGGCATGGACCTGAACGGATTCGTACGTTCCTTTGGCTATTGTTAGGAGATAAAATTTTGACAAATGAAAGGCGTTGCAGACGGCACATGGCGGGTTCAGATATATGTCATCTGTGCAATTGTTTTACGGAAACTTCCTTACATGCGGTTAGAGATTGTATTGCAGCAAAAAAAGTGTGGGAGATTGCAGTTAAGCGAGAGGCTTGGGAGGATTTTTTCTCTCTTAATCTTCAGCAATGGGTGTTGTCCAATATCTCTGAGGATCGTAATTGGTCCAATTTGCCATCATGGCCTCTTCTGTTTGGTATCATTTTCTGTTTCATTTGGCAAGCTAGGAATAAGAAAATTTTTCAGGGATCTTCTGTTCCTGCTTATGGCACTTTTAGAGCTGCTATGGTCTATGGTGAAGATTTTTCTTGGTCAGAAAACACGCTTCGGGTTGCTGGTCTTGAGACTAACTCGAATAAAGAGAAATTAGTTTCTTGGGTTTTTCCTTCGGACCCTTGGGTTAAGCTCAATGTGGATGGGTCAAGTATGAATAATGGAGAAGCTTCTGCTTGTGGGGGTGTATTTAGGAATGCTAGTGGAAGGTGGCTTGTTGGCTTTTGTAAAAATCTTGGCTGTGGTAATGTTTTGTTAGCAGAACTTTGGGGTTGTCTCCTTGGGCTTGAGATTGCATGGAGGAAAAGTTTCCGTTTTGTCTGGCTTGAAGGTGATTCCTTAGTAGCCCAGTTTTTCATAAGAGAAGGGTGCAGCTCTCATCATCCAGCCTCTAAATTGGTCTTGCGCATAAGGAATATGCTGGATTGGAATTGGAGGGTTAGAATTTCCCATATTCATAGGGAAGGGAATGGGGTTGCCGATTGGATGGCCTCTTTTGCCTACTCCTTTGATTGGTCTTTACAAGAGTTTGATTCGCCTCCTTCTGGTTGTCGTGACAAACTTGAAAGGGACTATGTAGGAGTAGTTTGGTCTAGGAGGTGTTCTTAGTTTCTTTTTTTGTTTTTCTGTTTCCTGTTTGCTTTTCAAAAAAAAATAGCCGTGTTATGGCAAGCCTGGGAAAGCGATCGAATTAAGAAAAATAATTCATATGAATTATCTATGGTTTAATCCTATATTAAGAGAAAAAACTAAAAAACAAAAAAATTAAATATCATTTATCCTAATGTTTCAGGTCCCCAAAAATAATTATAATTAAATTAAATATATACAACACAAATTTTTAAATGCAATATGA